>NC_092382.1:82959898-83109824 GCF_030028105.1 Mobula birostris
ACTGGGAAGTGTGCTGCAGCTGCCCTGCCATTAAAATGTGGCATCCGCAAGCCGGGTGTTGAGGGGTAGGCGAGAGAGTGGGGACTAGAACTACAGGTATGCAAACAGCATTGAGTAAAAGGTAGAGACGAGGTCAAGGAATGCCAAAATAAGCCCAGACTTGACCCCGTTAATGAGTCCGGTGTCTCCGAGGGGCTGAGGTGAGGTTATGTCAGTAAAAGTGTGTAACACTTAAGACAGACGCGTTTAGAACCTGGATTAGTACGTGACACAGTGAGCCAGATATTGCAGAGCTCTGGTTGAGAGAAGGTCAGGGCTGGTCGCTAACCATTCCAGAATTCAGATGATTCAGGCAATCCCTCCAGAGGGGGTCAAAGAGGTTGGGGAGCTGCACTGCTGATCAGGCAGAATGTCCCAGGTCCGAGATCATCCCATAGGCTTCATCAGTAACACGATGCAGGTAGAGCTCAATAATAAGGAATGTGCAATGGCTCTGATGGTGTTCTACCTGCAGCCTGTAAGAGAGAGCAACAGACAGGTCAGGAGGTTATGGGCTGATGTAAAAGCAATCATGCAGTTATTGCGGGTAAATAATCACTCCAACATTACTGGCATTCCCTTATCCCTTGAGGATGGATGGGGCTTTGTGGTTCAGATGGGTCCTGGGATGCTTCCTGAAAGAGTATTTAGATGGACGACCAGGGAGGGAGACGTGCTTGACTTAGTAGTATCAGTAGTATAATTCTGGAGCTTCGCAAACAGTTTTTGATAAGGATAAGACTGGAGCTGCAGGGGGATAAATGTAAATTCGGTGAAGGCTAACTACAGTAAAACTGGACAAGAAATCTTAAATAGCAGTCATGGTGCCGATGGTACAGATTAAATCAATGTCTGGCATCTGAGTGTCACTTAACATTCAGCTGGTCATAAATCAGGGCTTCACTGTCCCTGTGAGGAAGGTGGAGAAGGTTGAGAACATTCATAGACTTTCAATGATGAGAGATAGCGTATTTTTTCTAAAAAAGTAAGAAGAGTCAAATGTGAGGTTCAGGGAGCTGAAATGTCACCGGGTCTTGGAGGATCATTTAGAAATAAAGAGCCAAGTCATAGCGCGAATCAGCAGAGTGACCAGGAAGTGTCCTCAGTGAGAGAGAATCCAAAAGAATTTGATGCAAACACTGAAAAGAACAGTATACTGGGGAGAGCACAGGACAATTCAGGGAGAAAGAAGGGAATGTATGCCTGGAGCCAGAGTTAGCATACGATGTACAAAATGAATACTTTGTTTTCGTTGTGTTCACTAAGGAGAAGGTCATGGAGTACAGCGAGATCAGGAAGGGGGTATGATGATACTCACAGTTGTGTTAATACTAAGGAGGAGGTGGTGTGGAGTCAAAGAGCATTAAGGTGGGTAAATCTGTCGGTGGATTTTGTCGATTGGGAGACACAGTCCACATGCAGGCAAACATGCAATCTAAACTGTCTTAAAGGTCAACACACACACAGAGGAGAGGGGGCTGTTCCTCTGCTGTGCTCTGCACTGTTTGCTGGTCGGCGATTTGAGGTCCAGTGGGCAAAGGATCACAGGGGCACATGACGATTTCCTTATCTGCACACTGACTGTGGTTCTCATCTGAGACACGCTGCCTGCAGGGGTGGTGTGAACAACCAGTCAGAGTGTTCAAAGAGGAAATGGACATGTCATTCAGGAGAATTAATCTTCCGAGCTGTGGGAAAAGAGTAGAAAACGGGACAATGAGAATCTTATTCTAGGAGCTAGATTAGATACGATGGTTTGAATCGTCTACCCCACAATAATCCCGTGGCCGTTAATAATAGCAAAAACTAAAACTGGTGTTCAGGAAGCTTCGGTCCAATCTGTAACATGGGCACACTTCCATAAAAATGCTGGAACTGCATTTTACCCACACTGAGCTGGCAGAGCACAACACTGGCCGGTGAAGGCGCTGACCAGTACAAGATTCTAATACATGACAGAGATTTAGCAAAACATCGCACTGATGACCAGTGCTGGACCATCCCAGTTCTGCATCGTAATGCTGACTTTTAAACATCATTAGCACTGCATTGAAAGGGTAGCGGCCTTTACAACACCGAATGCAGTACTCTATGGATGCAGACTATTACAGCAGTTGCCTCCAGACAAAGGTCAGTGATCTTCACAACTATTGGCAGAATACTGTAAGGAGACAGGCCTCTTCAACAGCTGGTCTTAGAAACACCTGCACAACCATGGAACAGTATCGGAAGAGCGGAGATTCTTATTACACACAGACACTTTGCACAGTGTGAACAGAGACCTGTATGATGTCTGCGACGAAGGGAAACTTAACAGTAATACAAACATCACTCTATTCTGCACACCATGACAAGCCCACAGAACTGAATTAACACTGCAACAAAATGGAGGAATACAAATCCCAGCCAAAGCAGGACAGCTCTGTGGTGCCACAGATTTCCAGCCCCAGTCATTACAGAGAAAGTAATGAACAACCTCACATTGTGTTCTGAGGACACATGCCAACACAGACCATACTCGGCCCGCAGAGTATACGAGCCATCAGCAAAACTGGAAGAGCAGAGACATGTAAAAGACAGCTCTGGACTGTGTGTACGCAGTGCCGTAGACTACACACAGTTCAGCAGAGCTCCAGGACTGCACAGCAGGGAGGTAGACAACAGGAAACTCAACAGAGCACTACAGGGACACACATTGATGCTGAGACAGTGGAGGGTGCATCTCTGGTATAAGCATGATCTGCATTTGATATAGTAGAAGGACAGTCAGCAGATGGCCCCAGGGACAATGATCTTTACAACATCTAGACCTTCACTACGAGGACACAGAACTATAAAACTCTGTAGTGCGCACACAGACCAGTGCACACCCAGCAGAGTACTCCACATTACAAACCAGTAAACCCCAGCACTTCAAAGCCAGAGATTTGTACAACCCTGACAATGGACTGCAATTCACACTATCAATAACCTCCACGCCTCCCCCCGCCCCCCCCCCCCCCCCCACTGGGCTTCTTTCAGGTTGCTGATATAGGAGAACCTTGATATGTTGGGCGCTTCAGTTTCCAAAGGTTCTTGAAATGTCACCAGCAGAAAGAGTAGCTGAGATGTAGGCAGGTTGTGGAACATTGTTAAAGCAACAGATCAGTGTGTGACTAATACCTCCAATATTGACTGAGATTCTTAGTGTAGAGCCTTACAGGAGCAGTAATCGTTGGCATTCTGAAAAGAGTAACAAGCATTTGCAGCATATACCTTGTACGTTTAATTTAGCAACAATCTGAAACAAACTGGTACAGACGTACAGAGGAGAATATCTTGACTGGTTGCATCATGGTCTGGGGTGGTGACACTAATGTCCATGAATGGAATAGGCAATGAAATAATGTGGATGCAGCCAGCCCATCACAGGTAAAGCCATCCCCACCAGTGAGAACATCTACAAGGAGAGCTGTCACAGGAAAGCAGCATTCATCATCAAGGACCACCATCATCAAGGAGATGTTCGCTTTTCAATGCTGCCATTACGAAGGAGTTACAGGAGCATCAGGTCCCAGAGCACCAGGTTTAGAAATAGCTTTTGCTAGTAAATGATCAGGCTGCTTAAGTACAGGGGATAATTTCACTCATTCCTACAAGGAATTCACATTCCAGGACTCCACGACTCCTGGTCCCGATATCAACTTTCATATTTTTATTATTATTGAAACACCCTGGTTTCCTTGTCGACGTACGTTTGGGGAAGGGAAACCTCAGCTCCGGCAAATTAGTGAGATTGAGGTGCTCTCCCACCACAATCCCCAGTTTGTAATGATGCTAAGTAATTTGCTACCCTGTTACAAATTGGTGCCATGAAATAACAGACGGTACATTGCATACGATGAAATTAATTGTATTTATGAATCTTAACTTAACTAAAGGGTTAGTAAATGACAACAAAAAGAAAAGTGCCCATTCTAATTAAACAATCAAATGTGTACAGGTTGGAGATCATCTTGAACTCTCTGTCAATCAGGAACTGGGCTGTCGATCAGTGTGAACACCTACACCGCCTTCCGAACGTCGCTCGGAATCCGTCTCGAACAAAGGGGTCTCCCACCGGATCGTATGCTACGACCGGTCCTTCCCAGCGTCTTCTCTCTTCATCTCCCGCGCAAGAAAAGCCCAGGACCAAGCTATTGTCCGTCACCACAGAAAACCTCCTGCTGATTGGGTGGCATACATTCCACATCATCTCTTCAACAATAACCCCAAAAGGCTGGAAACACAGCAGGCTGCTCTTACAGAGCTGCTAAATAAATTACCTGCTGCATAACAGTAAAAATATGAATCTGGGCATTACACTCTCCCCCCACCACAAATAGTCATATCCTCATGACCTAGAAATAATTTGTCATCTCCTCATGAATAACAACGTTTTCAAATGAATTTCGCGATGTCAGAACCTCCAATTCATTTCTAAATGGTAATGACATATCTCACTAGGGAGATAGTCACAACCCTCTGTTCCCCCGGTGCTATATAGGGGAGCCTATCTGGGGGTCTTCTGTCCTTTTAAGACCTAGTTATCCCATCATCTGCGCCTTCAGTTTCAGACACCCTTTGGGATACTTCTGGTCTACATGGCGAGGCCTTAATCTGTTTATCTCTTGTGCCTTCCGGCAATACAGGTCCCTCTGCCACTTGACTGAGCTCAGCTTCATTCCCGGTTACTTTACTGCCCAACCCCTCTTCGTGGTCCAGCTGCAAACCTGCCTGTCCACAGATAGTCCCCCCGGTTTCATCTGCCTCAGCTTCTAAAGGGCTGGGAATCTCCTCCTCAATTGGTGGGGAGTTCGCAAAAGGCAACATATACCACAGCCCCTTCTCCTCATCCTGCGAGTCCGTATCCCAGTCAGGGGCGTGGGATGGTGTAATATTTCCTGCCGCTGGTCCTTCAGTCTCTCCACGTCGCCGCAGAGTCCTCTTACTCTGTGTAGGGTCCAGATCAGGCTTTGGGTCAACACGTACCTGTTGTCCCAAAGAAAGAAGGTGGTTCCAATATAGAATCTTGACGGGACCATTCCCATCCTACAGTCTCACCAGGAAAATTGGTACAGTTAGTTGGCTTCTGACTCTCCACTACATAAAGTGTAGCCGCCCTGCGTCAGCCAACTTATACTTCCCAGGTAGCCTCAAATTCTTTATGAGAACTCGGTCTCCAGGCATGAATTGAGAGAACCTAACCTTTTAATCATACATCCTCTTATTTACTTGATTCTGCTTAACAGCTGCAATCTTAGCTAATTCATCATTCTTTTTCAGCTCCCTTCTCATATCGAACGTCTTGCGTGGTGGATCTTCCTCTCCAGTCCAAGACCAGAGATTGATGGGCAACCCCGCCTCGCACCCAAACATTGGATAACATGACAAGTACCTGGTAGCTTCATATCGTGTATAGTTGTAGTAGTGGACCAGATGTGCAATATGTTGACATTACTTGTTCTTTTTGCTGAATATCTGACAGGTTCAGATTAAATCTCTCGGGCTGGGGATCACCCTGCTGGTGATAAGGCGTAGTCCCCGTCTTCTCGACTCCAAGCATGTTCAGTAGCTCATGTATGAGCCTACTCTCGAAAATTCCGTCCCTGATCACTATGTATCCGCCTGGGGAGGCCATAATAAATGAAATACTGCTCCCACAACACTTTAGCCACATCGGACGCCCTCTGATCCTTGGTGAGGAAGTCTTGCGCACTCTGCTGTAGTGATCCGTAATGACCGAGACTTTCGCCATGTTGCTAACGTCTGGCTCTATTGAGAGGAAATCTAGGCACACCACGTCAGCGGATCGCGCACTGCAAGCGGGACAATGGAGCGGACCTCGTCGGCAGCGTCCTCTTCCGCATACAGCGAACGCAGGATTTTCAGTACTCTTCATCCTTTAGCTTCAATCGGAGACAGTAGATCTGATCTCTGAGCAATCCATAGGTCTTGTCAGCCCCGAAATGGCCAGAATCATCATGAAGTGCCTTCAATAGAATCCACCGATACTTCTCAGGCACACCCAGTACGGAACGCCGAGGCCGCTCGGGAGGCTATGTGACCCAGTATAGGAACTGGTTCCTCAACTCCAATCAGGAATTGAGACACTGAAGCGTGTTTTGTCCTCTCCGCTTGGGCAATGCCTCCTTTTTCAACCGCTGACCAAATGATACCGGAGCCCGGGTCATCTCGCTGAGCAGCTGCCACTTCCTCAGGACTCAATTCCGGCCACTGTTTTCTCTTCGGAGCAGTCAGGTAGCAGTAAGCTTGTGGAAAGAACCGTCAGAAGCTCCCAATTGATCTACCGCTCGAATTTGCTCTTGCCTTTGCTCTGCCTTCACCGTGATGGCAAACTGGCACATGGCTTTCACATCCGGGGCAGGAGCATTCTTCCACTCTTCGTCCCCGTCCAGCCCTTCATGCGCACGTCGCGACAAAACATCGGCATCCCTGTTTCTACTTCCCGGCCGTATGTCAGGCTGAAATCATTGGCAGACAACGCCACTAACCACCGATGGCCTGTGGTATTCAAGTTCGCCGAGACCAGGATATAAGTTATAGGATTGTTGTCCGTCCTCATCTCAAACTTGGCACCGTAGAGGTAGTCGCTTTACTTATCCACCGTAATCCATCTCAATGCCAGGAACTCCAACTTGTGCGTGGGTGATAGACTCCGGCTGACGAACACAACAGGTTCAACCCTGTGCCCTGATCCTGATACAGGACGCCCTTAAGCCCTCTCTGCTGGTATCCGTATGCCGTACATACAGCAATCGGGAGTCTGCAAAAGCCAGCACAGGTGCTTGCGTCAACAACTCCTTCAGCAATTGAAAGGTTTCTTCACATTTCGCATCCCATCTCGCTGCAAAAGGCTCCGAAGTGCTAAGATAATCTTTATCCTCCTCTCCTTCTATCCTCCTCCTGTTCTTCCTTCAGGGAGGGTAACCGCACAGAAGCTGATTTAAAGGATGACTCACTTTCGTGCAGTCCTTCACGAAATTCCTGTAGTATCCACAGAACCCAAGGAATGAGCGCAAAGCGCTCGCAGTCAGATGCCTTGCCATATGTCACCACCTCTAGCTTAGACGTATTCGTATATACTCTATTCCATGAGACTATGTTCCCAATATATTTGACAGATGTCATGCAGCTTGTCCAGGGAAGGTTTTATCCTTTCAGCTTTTAGGCGGCCCAGCAACTTTAGCAGCCTGGCTTCATGTTCTTCCAAGGTGGACCCGAACACTATGAGATCATATCCCCCATCGTTTTCTACATGACAGGCTGGGAAGTGGCAGGGGCTCCCGGTATGCCATATGGCATTCTTTCGAACTGGAAGAATGCCAGTGGACATATAAATGCCGTCTAATGGATATCTGGTAATACCCACCCCTCAAGTCCAGCACACTGAACCACTTCGAACCACTCAGACAGGCCAGCGCATCTTCGATCCTGTGTCGGTCTACTGTTCAGAGTTCTATGGTCCACACAAAGGGGCGGCGCTGAGGTGGTGCTAGCTGGTGCTATAGCACCAGAAGAAATTACAATAGCACCACCATAGCACCACCAAGAAATTAATTGAAATTTGACAGAAAAGTTGCTGCTGCTTTGCTTTCTTTGTATAGTTTTGAATACTGCTTGTTTCTCCAGTTGATATCGTGAAATAGCGCCCCCAATTACCACAGCACCCATGTAGCAATAAAGTTACAAGCTCTGTCTCTGTGCTGGGCTAAGGGCAGATCCATTCTGCACTTCTGCGTATTCGTTCGTTGTCAATGTCTTGCCGTTGCCATCCTCAGATCAGTTAAGCTGATCTAAGATCACTTAAGGTAGTGATGTCATTCACTCTCGCTCAGGCGAGAGATTGATAGTATACACACACACATTGTGCTTTTACAATCTAGCGTCGGCCTGGCACGTGCACTATTTTGGCCGGCGTGCAAAATGGATCGATTTTTAGTGAGAAAACAACTTCATCCAGATGAATCAGTAGTGATCAATGGTGTCTCAGCCTGAGTCTGTCTTAATTGAAAGCGACATGCAGAAAGAAGTAAGTGGGAATGAGGACAACAGCAGTTCATGGAAAGAGTGTGAGGGCGAAGTAGAGGAACAAGAAATAGAGCGGGATTCGGAAGAGAACGTGGATGAAGCTGCTGTTAGTGCTATTGGGGATACTGTTAGCGATGTTAGCCAGCAGCCTGTGGAAGGACCCCGTCGGCCAGCATTAAAAAAACTACCCTTCACAACAGTTTTGCAATTAGCAAAGGAGTTTTATTCGTGGCTGGTTTGACCAGTACTCCTGGCTGGAATATTTGATCACGAAAGACACTACGTTCTGCTTTGCATGCAGGCATTTCCTGTGTGGAGGACATGGGTTCCATTCTGAGTCCACCTTCACTGTCACTGGTTACCGCAACTGGCGGAAAGCTACAACAGCTTTCAAAACCCACCATGTAATTGCAGCTGATAAGTTTGCTATGGAGGCGCGGGCCGAATTCAGATTGAGGAAACTGGACAGTTCAAGATTGGGAAATATGCTTGATAAAGGACATGCAAAGATTGTCCGAGAAAATCGTGAGTATATGAGAGCAGTAGTTGAATCTCTACGCTATACTGCATTTCAAGGCATTGCCCAGCGAGGACACCGGGAGGATGATGGATGTGGCAATAGGGAAAACTTTGTTGAGTTTCTCAGTGCAATGTGGCAGTTTGATAAGACTGTAGCTAAAGAAAATAGAGAATAATCCTGGAAATGCAAAAAAAAGAAAACACCCATCACGATATCCAAAATAAAATTTTGGGTATTATGGCAGATATGGTCAGACGTCAAATAAGTTGATTGGAAAGGGACACTGGCGGGAAAGACAGCAGAGCAGCAGTGGCTGGAGTTTATGCGAGAAGTGAGGAAGGTGCAAGACAGGTATATTCCAAAAAAGAAGAAATGTTCGAGTGGAAAAAGGATGCAACCGTGGCTGACAAGAGAAGTCAAAGCCAAAGTTACAACAAAGGAGAGGGCATACAAGGAAGCAAAAATTAGTGGGAAGACAGAGGATTGGGAAGTTTTTAAAAGCTTACAAAAGGAAACTAAGAAAGTCATTGAGGGAAAGAGATTAACTATGAAAGGAAGCTAGCAAACAATATGAAAGAGAATACTAAAGGGTTTTTCAAGTATATAAAGAATAAAAGACAGGCGCGAGTAGATATAGGACCGATAGAAAATGATGCTGGAGAAATTATAATGGGAGATAAGGAGATGGCGGAGAAACTGAACGAGTATTTTCACTGAGGAAGACATCAGCAGTGTACCGGACACTCCAGGGTGGGAGGGAAGAAAAGTGCGTGCAGTCACAATTACGACAGAGAAAGTACTCAGGAAGCTGAATAGTCCAAAGGTAGATAAATCTCCCGGTCCAGATGGAATGCACCCTCGTGTTCTGAAGGAAGTAGCTGTGGAGATTGCGGAAGCATTAGCGATGATCTTTCAAAGGTCGATAGATTCTGGCATGGTTCCAGAGGACTGGAAGATAGCAAATGTCACTCTGCTATTTAAGAAGGGGGAAAGGAAGCAAAAAGGAAATTATAGACCTGTTAACTTGACATTGGTGGTTGGGAAGTTGTTGGAGTCGATTGTCAAGGCTGAGGTTACAGAGTACCTGGAGGCATATGAGACAAGATAGGCAGAACTCAGCATGGATTCCTCAAAGGAAAATCCTGCCTGACAAACCTATTGCAATTTTTTGAGGAAATTACCAGTAGGCTAGACAAGGGAGATGCAGTAGATGTTGTATATTTGGATTTTCAGAAGGCCTTTGACAAGGTGCCACACATGAGGCTACTTAACAAGATAAGAGCCCATGGAATTACGGGAAAGTTACATACGTGGATAGAGCATTGGCTGATTGGCAGGAAACATATTGTGGGAATAAAGGGATTCTATTCTGGTTGGCTGCCGGTTACCAGTGGTGTTCCACAGGGATCAGTGTTGGGGCCACTTCTTTTTACATTGTACATCAACGATCTGGATTATGGAATAGATGGCTTTGTGGCTAAGTTTACTGACGATACGAAGATAGGTGGAGGGGCCGGTAGTGCTGAGGAAACGGAGAGTCTGCTGAGAGATTTGGATAGATTGGAAGAATGGGCAGAGAAATGGCAAATGAAGTACAATGTTGGAAAGTGTATGGTTATGCACTTTGGCAGAAAAAAATAAACGGGCAGACTATTATTTAAATGGGGAAAGAATTCAAAGTTCTGAGATGCAACGGGACTTGAGAGTCCTCGTACAGGATTCCCTTAAAGTTAACCTCCAGGTTGAGTCAGTAGTGAAGAAGGTGAATGCAATGTTGGCATTCATTTCTAGAGGAATAGAGTATAGGAGCAAGGATGTGATGTTGAGGCTCTATAAGGCGTTAGTGAGACCTCACTTGGAGTACTGTGGGCAGTTTTGGTCTCCTTATTTAAGAAAGGATGTGCTGACGTTGGAGAGGGTACAGAGAAGATTCACGAGAATGATTCCGGGAATGAGAGGGTTGACATATGAGGAACGTTTGTCCGCTCTTGGACTGTATTCCTTGGAGTTTAGAAGAATGAGGGGAGACCTCATAGAAACATTTCGAATATTAAAAGGCATGGACAGAGTAGATGTGGCAAAGTTGTTTCCCATGATGGGGGAGTCCAGTACGAGAGGGCATGAGTTAAGGATTGAAGGGCGCCCTTTCAGAACAGAAATGCGAAGAAATTTTTTTAGTCAGAGGGTGGTGAATCAATGGAATTTGTTGCCACGGGCAGCAGTGGAGGCCAAGTCATTGGGCGTATTTAAGGCAGAGATTGATCGGTATCTGAGTAGCCAGGGCATCAAAGGTTATGGTAAGAAGGCGGGGCAGTGGGACTAAATAGGATAAAATGGATCAGCTCATGATAAAATGGCGGAGCAGACTCGATGGGCCGAATGGCCTACTTCTGCTCCTTTGTCTTATGGTCTTATGGACATCTCCTCTGTACCTACTCCGAAGCACCTGAAACCTGTGCCCTCTTGTGGCAGTCATTTCAGCCCTGGGAAAAAGCCTCTGACTATCTACACAATTAATACCTCTCATCATCTTATACACCTCTATCAGGTCACCACTCATTTTCCGTCGCTCCAAGGAGAAAAAGGCCGACTACACTCAAACTGTTTTCATAAGGCATGTTCTCCAATCCAGCGAACGCCCTTGTAAATCTCCACTGCACACTTTCTATGGTTTCCACATTTTCTCTGTTGTGAGACGTCGAGAACTGAGCACAGTACTCCAAGTAGGGTCGGACCAGGGTCCTATATAGCTGCAAAATTACCTCTCGGCTCCTAAATTCAATTCCACGAATGATGAAGGCCAATACACCGTATGCCTTCTTAACCATAGAGTTAACCTGTGCAGCTGCTTTGAGCGTCCTATAGAGTAGGACACTACGATCAATCTGATGCTCCACACTGTCAAGAGTCTTACCATTAATACGATATTCTGCCATCATATTTGACAACCAAAATGAACCACTTCACACTTACCTGGATTGAACTCTATCTGCCGGTTCTCAGCCTAGTTTTGCATCCTATCAATGTCCCGCTGCAACCTCTGATAGCGCTCTACATTATCCACAACGCCTCCAACCTTTGTGTCATCAGCAAAGTTACTAACCCATCGCTCCACTTCCTCATCCAGGTCATTTATACGAATCACAAAGAGTAGGTGTCCCAGAGCAGATCCCCGAGCCACACCACTGGTCACCGAACTCCATGAAGAATATTACCGTCTACAACCATGCTTTGCCTTTTGTGGGCAAGCCAGTTCTGGATCCACAAAATAATGTCTCCTTGGATCCCATGCCTCCTTACTTTCTCAATAAACCTTGTATGGAGTACCTTATCAAATGCCTTGCTGAAATCCATCTACATCTACTGCTCTTCATTCATCAATGTGTTCAGTCACATCCTCAAAAAATTCAATCAGGCTCGTAAGGCACGACCTGCCTTTGACAAAGCCATGCTGACTACTCCTAATCACTCCTAGTCATATTATACCTCTCCAAATGTTCATAAATCCTGCCTCTCAGGATCTTCTCCATCAACTCACCAAACACTAAAATAAGACTCGCTGCTCTATAATTCCCTGTGCTATCTCTACCCGCTTTCTTGAATAAGTGAACAACATCTGCAACCCTCAAATCCTCCGAAACCTCTCCCATCCCACTGATAATGCAAAAATCATCGCCAGATGCTCAGCAATCTCCTCCCTCGACTCCCACCGTGGAGTACATCCTATCCGGTCCCGGCAACTTATCCAACTCGATGCTTTCCAAAAGCTCCAGCAGATCCTCGTTCTTAATATCAAAATGCTCAAGCTTTTCAGTCCGCTGCAAGTCAGCACTACAATCATCAAAATACTTTTCCGCAGTGAATACTGAGGTAAAGTATTCATTAAGAACCTGTGCTGTTTCCTCCGGTTCCATACACACTTTCCCACTGTCACACTTCATAGGTTCTATTCTTTCACGCCTTATCGTCTTGCTCTTCACATACTTGTAGAATGTCTAGTGTTTTGTCTTAATCCTGCCCGCCAAGGTCTTCTAATGACCTCTTCTGTCTCTCCTAATTTCTTTCTTAATCTCCTTCCTGTTAGCTTTATAATCTTCTAGATTTCGAATATTACCGAGCTCGCTGAACCTTTTATAAGCTTTTCTTTTCTTCTCGACTGGATTTTTACACCACGGTTCCTGTACCCTATCATAACTCCCCTACCTCATTGGAATGTACCAATGCAGACATCCACTCAAATATCCGCTGAACATTTGCCACATTTCTTCCGTACCTTTCCCTGAGAACATCTATTCCCAATGTAACCTTCCAAGTTCCTGCCTGATTGCCTCATAATTCCGCTTACTCCAATTAAACGCTTTTCTAACTTGTCTGTTCCCATCTCTCTCCAGTTCTATTGTAAAGGAGATAGAATTATGATCACTATCTCCAAAATGCTCTCTCACTGAGAGATCTGACACCTGACTAGGTTCATTTCCCAAACCAAATCAAGTACTGCCTCTCCTCTTGTAGAGTTATCTACGTATTGTGTAAAGAAACCTTCCTGAATACACCTAACAAACTCCATCCTATCTAAACCCCTTGCTCTAGGGAGATGCCAATCGATATTTGGGAAATTAAAATCTCCCACCACGACAACTCTGTTATTATTACACATTTCCGGGATCTATTTCCTATCTGCTCCTCGAGATCCCTGTTACTGTTGGCTGGCCTATAAAAGACCCGGTAGAGTTATTGACCTCTTCCTGTTCCTAACCTCCACCCACAAGACTCCGTGGATAATCCCTCCATGACGTCCATCTTTTCTGCAGCCGTGACATTATCTCTGATCAACAGTGCCACGCCCCCACCTCCTTTGTCTCCCTCACTGTTCTTTCTAAAACATCTAAAACCCGGCACTTGAAGTAACTATTTCAGTCCCTGAGCCAGCCAAGTCTCTCTAATGGCCACCACATCATAGCTCCAAGTAGTGATCCACGCTCGAAGCTCATCCGGTTTGTTCACAATACTCCTTGAGTTAAAATAGACACATCGCAAACTGTCCGTCTTATTATGTTCCTTCTCTATCGCCTGCCTATCCTCCCTCACACACTGTTTCCAAGCTTTCTGTATTTGTGAGCCAACCGCCTCTTCCCCAGTCTCTACAGTTCGGTACCCACCCCGCAACAATTCTGGATTCAACACTCCCCAGTAGACTTAGCAGACCTCCCCGCTAGGATATTGGTCCCCCTGGGATTAGTCATAGTCATAGTCATATTTTATTGATCCCGAGAAGGAAATGCAACTCATCCTTTTTGTACAGGTCACACATGCCCCAACTTCCCGGAAGTCATAGACTGGTGAGCCTCGGTTCAGTGGTGGTTTACCACTTTGTCTTGGCTGGAGATCACTCCTGATGATCCTCGCTCTTCAATAAAATTGTTCAACCACACACTTTCAGCGAATATCCTCTCTCGGATTAAACCAAAAATTGTTCCCAATTCAGCAGCATCTGTAGAAAGAACTTCACTTTTCTGATGCAGGTTAGTTTACTAACGGAGAGAAATAATAGGAGAACAAAAAGGCATAAAGGGTAATTTTATTTTGTATATATCAGTAGAATATGTAAAACTGTCGATACATATTTTTCCCAAAGATTTCAAACATCGACTGATGATTGAAAATATACATGACCATCTCTTCAATAGAGTGTCCAGGATTATCTAATACATGCTGTCAGGATGACAGCAGTGACACGAATACATTTCTATTCAGCACTTAGTTAGTATACAAAAAAATATGAGCATAAGATTAAATAAGACAAGATAAGTATTACACTTTATTTATCCCGATGGAAAATATTGTTGCAAAGTTGCTTAGTCGGAGATATGTAATTTAAAATATGTACATTAAAAAGTAATAGTGCAAACTACCGATGTGCAATGAAACCAGGAAGTATATACTTAAGGGTTGGGGGGGGGGGGATTGTAGATTTGCATAGCCACAAGGAAAAAGGATCTCGTGTGGCGTTCAGTGGTGCAGCTCGGTGGAAACAGTCCGCTACCAACTATGCTTCTCTGTTGGTCCAGTATGTCAGGGAGGCGGTGAGAGTAATTGTTCATATTGCTCCGTAGCTTCTGCAGAATCCTCGGCTCAGACACAGCCACCAGGGAATCCAATTCCATACCCTTATCAGAAAGTATCTTCCTTACGAGCTTATTAATCTTTTTGGCGTTAGCTGTTCTCACCCTGTCGCCCCAGCAGACGACGGCGTGCAATATAATGCTGGCCACCACTGAGTCGCAGAACATCTGCAGCATAGTATCGCGGACAGTGAATGACCGGAGCCTCCTCAGGAAGCACAGCCGGCTCTGCCCCTACCCGTTCTGGTACAGAGGCTCTGTCTTTGTAATCCAGGAAAGTCATGAAGCATCCACCTGCATCTCCGTAAACTCACACCCTAGTAAAGCAGGCCGTGTGGTATTTAAACACTGGAGAAATCAAGAAGCGTGATTCTCAGTGTGGCCTGGCTCGCCTAGATCGGTGTATGCCCGTTGAAGCAGGAAAAAATGGTGTACTCGACTCCAATATGTGATTAGTAAGCAAACTGCTGGGGACGTCCAGTGATGGATTTACGATGGTCTGGATGTGTGTCAGAGGCAGCATTTCTAATGATTTCATAACATGTGAAATCAGTGCCAGTGGCCTGCAGTCCCTGGGCGTGGTGTGATATGTCTTCTTGGAGTTCTTGAACTAGGCAGAGCGTTTTCCACAGCAAAGGAATCCTCTGCAAACTGAGGCTCAGATCAGAGATGTATCGAATGACTGCACCCAGCTGAGTAGCACACACATTGCGTGCCCTTGGGCTGATATCATCCGGGCCAACAGCCTGGATTGGATGAAGCCTGCTGTTCTCGCTCTTTACCTGTTAGAAGTGACAGTCCACGTGTCTGTGATCATTGGTTCTACGGTGTCCTTGGAGAGAGACGGAGGGAAAGGGATGAGCTGCGGATTTAGTTTGGTTGTAGAGGGTGAACAGAAGCCTCCCCATCAAACCTGTTGAGAAAACAATTCAATTCGCTGGCCCTGTCCTGGACCCTTTCGATCACTTTTCTCTGGTCCTTTTGTACACTGTGATCGTTTTTGTACCAATCCACACGTCCGTTGCGTTGTTCTGTTGTAGTAATTGTCTGGGAAGCATCTGTTAAATGTCAAGTTTCTGAACGATTATTGCTGTGTACCTTTAAAGAAAACATGACTTGACAATAGGAAAACAAGACATAATGATATCAGTACTATGTGGTAAACACTTCGTGATTTAGGGGAACGGGATGATGTTATTTCAGGAAGGAACCAGTCAGGTATTGCAGGGACACCAGAGGAGTAACTGCTACAACGTCAATGCAGATACATTTTGTAAATTAAAAAAGCAAGCCAATATATGAAACATCAACAATAGTCTCGGACGAGCTGTCATTTCAATGTTAGGTCTCCGTTCGTTCCGAGGGAGTGATTTATTTGTGCGTTGGGATATAATGCATTTTATCTGAACAAAATGTACACATGACTCCACGTGTGTGTGTGGTTGCAAGTCATTCAAATTAATGACTTTGGTGGATTTATGCCAGAAGAGACAGGTAAGTTCCTGAGAATTTTTCCATGTAAAACAAGATTCGCAGTGATGATATCCAGGACTGAAATAACCCGTGAAGCGAGTCCGTGGCGTGAATCGACCGGATTCGAAATAAAAGCCGTTCCCTCATTTTACCATTCCACGTGTTGCTCTGCTAGAATGATTATGGTCACATGGGGCAAATTCCAAGTAACATTGATGAACAGAAGAACTTTATTCCAGCAACAGAAACCTCATGACTAGGACAAACCTTGCAACCCGAAATTGAACAAGTTTCACAAAGAAGTGTCCATACTCATTGAGCAATAAGATACATTTCACAATGCCACAACGAGCAAAAACAAAGTTAATTGTGTTCGTTCAGTGGGTTGTGTCTGATTTGAGTGACGAGTCGCTCCCGGATTGTCCCAGTGGATCTCCCTTCTACTATATAAAAGCTGCATAAGCATTTTGCCAGTACGCGGGGCATTTGGAACAACTTTGAACAACTGCTCGCAGCGCGTTACTGAAGATGGTATATGTAACTATTTACCACGTAGCCCGCATCTGTTATCCGATCCTTGCAGCGGCCGGAATTCCGGGTAGGGCACACATCGGTTGTTATTTGAGTGGCTTCGTCTTCCTATTGCTTGTGGCAATTACAGCAAACTGAGCTGGCTGCTGTCCAGTCACCTATTTCACCATTTTAGTTAGTGGTAATGCTGTTTATTTTCCGACTGCTAACACTGCTTGAAAATCGGAGATTTTTTGGAATGCATTCCTTCTGCCCGAGTCCGTATATTTACTTCGAAACAATTGTTTTAACGGGACAATCCTTCATTTGGAGCCGCAGCAGCTCTTCCAAACTGATTTGCCGTGAATTGCGGAGGTCTGGATATATCATCCACAACACAACGAATTTGATCGCCATCACAAAACTACGCAAGAGCGAATTACATTTCTGTTAGGTTGGCACTTTTCTTCCAAACTACCCCATTGTGGGTTCAGAATGGTCCATGGTCCATGTGCCCATCCATCTGACACAGTCCGAGCTCTCCGCTCTTTTCCTGACGAAACAACTGAGATGTGGACCGCTCTGGAC
This sequence comes from Mobula birostris, assembly GCF_030028105.1. Taxonomy (NCBI): domain Eukaryota; kingdom Metazoa; phylum Chordata; class Chondrichthyes; order Myliobatiformes; family Myliobatidae; genus Mobula; species Mobula birostris. The sequence continues at coordinate 82,977,221 of NC_092382.1, forward strand.
ACAAAACAGGATGTTCCTCTTCCCTGAAAAGCCGCAGTAAAAGATTGATTGCACCTGCACGAAGTGTCAATCTTCCACAAACATGAAGGTGACCAAAGCGACCAATCTGACTTGGTTCTCATTTTGGGTGATCAGAGCGATGAGAGTCACTCCGTTGCTTTATAAATGACAGTCAGAACAGTGCGAATGCAGACACAATGAAGAACGAGAGCAATTGAGGAAACAAATGATTTAGGAAGGAGAAAGCAGAGTTCACGACTTCAGTGAAAACAAAAGCAGACATAGCGTTTGGGATCGTAAACTCGTCATGGGCACTGGTCAAACGAGAAACTTGTTTCCCGGAGATGAAGATATATCAAACTGTATATCCGCATTATAAAGACACCGGGGCGACTGTACGAGATACTGTGTTCACCGAGTCTTCGAGAGAGCGGGTAACTTTGATTTAATTACATAACATCAAGCACATTGTACAGTTCGGGAGCGAGAGCACTGTTAGATGAATGTAAAGATTGTGAGATGCAGAGCTGCATCATATGCCCCTGTCAGACCGGAGGGGATGACTGGGTCAGGGTCACAGGTAGATGACTGGTCAGTGCGATCAGATGGAGAATGAGACAACTCGCTGCAGAGTAGTAACCAAAGAAAATTGGATGAGCGTTTCGAGAAGAAGCTGGATAGTAATAACCTTTTCGGTATTGTGTTCAGTCTCATTCCATTTTTGAAAATCTCCGTCTGTGGTGCCATGGCCCTTCTGAGCGAAGCTCAGCGCAAACCTGAACCACACCAACTCCTCCGCACGAGACACACTGCAGACTTCAATCATGAATATCCAGTCTCCAATTTCCGGTATTCCGCTCTTCCGACTGTACCTCACCACCCCGTACTACGACAGTGAAACCGTTTCGCTTTTCTTTATCTATCAGCACAAAGTCGGCAACAGGTGATTTGTCAGCTCTACGCCGTGAAGCTCTGGCAGTCTGCATGTCAAAATCTTGTATTCACAGCATTTTAACACATTGGGATAAAAGCAACATGTTTTAGGATTCAATTGACAGTCCATTGAATCCCCCAGACAAAGCTGTTTATCGCTACTGCACCGTAGGAGTCGCAGTGTCGAAGACGGCCCATTTCCTCTCTTTCTCACACCCCATTCCCGTTGCAACACAACAACAGCGCGTTTTCCTTCATTTCTAATTTTACTGAAGGATTTATCGACTTGCATCATCAACCGTTTATTTCCACATCTTTCGCGTGACCAGTTAAGCATTTTGCTTCTTTTTTCAATATTTCTTTTGGAACATCTGCAACATTTTCGAGAGTCCGATGCACCCCAGCATATTCCTCCACGTGCATTACATCTCCACCTTACGAAGCATTAGTCAAGTCTGATATTCGCATCCTGAATTCTTAAGCGCAAGTACGCCGATAAAGCAGATGATTGGTGTGTGCTCAGAGCAATCAGCATCTTTCTCACTTATTAATGAGGGGGAAATGATTCGTCTGAACTTCTCTAAAGTTACCCTCTGCTTTCTCTTTATATTGCAGTGAATTTAATTGCGATTGTGATCCTGTCCCGTGGAAAATGTGGACTCTCTAGGTGTGTCACTCGCTACCTGGTGGGAATGGCTGCGGCAGATCTCACTGTCGTTGTCATTGTAGTTATTGGGCAGGATATCAATAATCTCTACATGTACGCCAGATTCTTGCTGGTCACTCCGGTTTGCGCTCTGACGCTTGTGCTTACAGTTGCAAGCTTGGATTTCTCCGTTTGGCTCACAGTGGCTTTCACATTCGATCGTTTCGTTGCGATCTGCTGTCAAAGTTTTCGGAAACGATACTGTACAGAGAGAGTAGCGACCATCGTCACAGTAATAGTAGCGTTTGTGGGCCTTGCGAGGTGCATCCCGTTTTACTTTGTAGTGGAGCCTCATGTAATAATTAATAAAGTACCGTGGCGTTGCGTCTTCATACCTGAATACTTCACTTCTGCAGTGTGGAAGGCCTACGAATTGCTTGACAGCATCACCACACCGATACTACCAATTTGTTGAATCCTTCTGTGTAACGGTTTAACAGCGAGACACATTATAGCGGCAAATAGAGACCGCAAGGGACTCCGGAGTAACAGTGAAAATCAAAAAGATCTAGAAGTGGAGAACCGGAGAAAGTCTATTATCCTGTTGTTTGCTCTGTCAGGTAATTTCATTTTACTGTGGATGCCCCACATAATACAGTCTATGAATTGGCAAGCGGTGAATTATTCCTTCACAGACAAATATCTGAATACTCCGATTTTCATCTTTGAAACATGTGCTATTATGCTAACGTCTCTCAGTACCTGCACCAACACTTGCATCTATGGGCTGACGCAGAGGAAGTTCAGAGAGGAGCTGAGCAATGGAGTGAAATATGTGTTGACATTAAATGGGTTGCTATGTAAATAACAGAAATAATATCCGACTAGAACATGGTGGAAATTGCAAATAAATATCCCAAAGACTTCATTAATTTCGTCAGCATTCCATAAATCTAGTAATGTATATTGAGAGGATTCGCAGTATTGAAGGAAAAAAAACACTCTAAGCAAATGGAATAAATTGTTTCATTGTTGTAACTTTGCCACCCCAACAACATTAGTCACGGGGTTGGTTATGAATAAGAGTTTTTCATGCTGGTAACATTAATGCCCGCAGTTGCAACACGATATGTCTTATTCTCTAATTCTACGATTCATTGAACGTCGTCATTAAAATGTGCTTTTTAAGAATTCATTTTATAATAATGAGGATAGAGATTGCTATCAAATTCCTAATAATCATTGTTCTCTGTGAATTCGCCCCCACTGGAGTGGCCGGTTGCTTTGCTGCATTGTTTTATGTTCAATGTGCTACGTTCAGGACTGAGCACAGTACTGTAAGTGTGATCTCTCACAATTGTTGTGTAGACCTGCAGCGTTACGTCACGGGAAATGGACTGGCTCTGGAGATAGTGCCGAGGAATTGATTGTGGAGATGACGGGGTTAACCCTATGAATCTCCTGGGAGTAAACTGACTGCAATCCAGAAGAAAGAGAGGGGATCGGTCGGAAATGTAACAAATGAACCTGTTGACTCCTCTGTAGTTGAGGCTACTTCAGTAAATACGCAGTCAGTGGCCGGGTGGTCAGGTACAGGAGTGGAAGCCCGTGCGGCCTTTTGCCGCTGCAGCCCAGCCACTTTTGGTTGGACGTGCTGTGCGTTCAGAGATGCTCTTCCGCACGCCGCTGTGGCAACGTGCGTTTATTTGATTCACTGATGTGAGTGAAAATCCCAGAAGATTAGTCGCTTGAGAAATTCTCAAATCATTCCGTCTGGCAGCAATAACTATCCCATGCTCAACGTCAGTTCAATCACATTTCTTCCCTTGTCTGACGTTTGGTCCCAACAGGAACATCTTGATCATGTCTGCATAACTGTAATGTGTTAAGGTGCTGCCGGATGATTGACTGATTCGATATTTGCATTAATGAACAGGTATACAGGTGTACCAAAGGCTGTGTGCATTTTAGACACGGGCAGATTTCTGCATAGCGGGGAATTGAAGACTTCAGGGTGAAAGGCAGGTAACGTCACTGTGGCCGCTGGCAGGACATTGGAGAAATGACAGACTTTGTCACGGCGAGCGGGGACAACGACTCAACGCAGGAGCGGGGTAATGGCAGATTCCTCTGTAGAGACAGAAACCAGAGGTCAGACAAGGGAATAAAAGCAGACAGCGGAGGCAGGACTAAGCGGCAGCGCGAGGAAAGGAATTCTCCCAAATACAAGGATCCCGCTGCAGCGCAATTAATCAATGCAGAGACCCCTTTAAATAATCGAGGTACCTGGGAAACCGGTTCAAATGTTCAAAAAAGGTTCAAAGGTTCGTTGGGAACTGGGTGGGTGGAAGCAGAGCGAGGCGGAAGTGTTGGGGAGTGTGTGGTGAGTCCTCACTCTCTCCAGACGAGGGGAACCAGACAATCGTTCCCCATGTAGTTTCCTTTCAATGCGATCAACAGCGGGTCTCCACAAAGCGGAACAAACATTTCAAGTTGGAAGTACTTGTGTCAGTGTGTGATATCGACCTCTGGAGCAGAGAGGGAAGGAGAGTCGGTGAGAGATGGGCATTCCTTCGTCGGTCCTCACCATTTCTACCACCCCTACTCGACTTCCCATATCCTCTACCCGCCTCCACAAACCTCCCCATCTCGGTCACCCTCATCCTCCCCTACGCCACACCGTCTCCGAGAACTCTCTCCTTCCCCTAAACAGTTCCCACTCTCCGTCATCTCCTCCCCTCCTGGCACGCCTTCGTGCGTTCATCACTCTCTCGCTCCCCTGAACCCCTCTCCAGTTTCCTCGTTTCTGCGCTGAAATAAGACAACAGTGATGACTGCCTTGTGGCTGTGGACGCTCGTACACTGTAGCTGTTTGCACGATATTTTTCTCTCTGCAAATTTGGTGTATGATTGTCTTTTTTTCTTTGCTTTGCAGAGAGTTTGATATTGTGCCCGAATGCCTGAACTATGGCCAGTTAGAAGATGAGGTGTTGTTCCTCCAAGTTATTTGAAGTTGTGACAGAGTTTGTATCAGACATCACCATGGAGTCCAAAATTATCTCAGCTGAAGTGTTGTCCTTGACCAACTGGCTATGCTTTGCAAACTTTTAACAGGCTGGAAAGGTGAAGGATTTGTGTACGCGAATCTCAAGTCCGTTAGTTCCGCTGTATCTGTCAGTTCACCAGCGCTTGAATGCCGCCGATCCTTGAATGTGCAGGCGGAGATGCTGGAGAAGACAGCGCCCCACTCGCTACCAGGAGAGCCCGATCACGTGCCCATGTCCGTGATCTGATTGGATACATTACCATGACGTTGATAGCAGTGTGACGTCATGCACTGGCTCTCATTTTGGAAGGGATTCAGTCGGCCATCGCAGATACACCAACAGCTTCGCACTGGGAAGCAGCCGTTCACCTGCTCCGTGTGTGCGAAGAGTCTCATTCAGTCAACCCACCTTGTGATGCTCCGGTGAGTTCACAATAAATAGAGGCCACATTTCTGTCCGGAGTGAGCAAAGAGTTTTACTCAATCAGCCCAACTGCTGCAACACCAGCAACTTCACATCAGGGAGGAAGATCAAATCAGCTCTGTGTTAAATGTTTAACCATCACGGTGACTGAAGGCAGCTGCAGGTTCATGAGGGACTGTTACTGTCAGATTCTGCAGTTCTTGCGGCTGCTTATCGCACCCAGGACTGAACCCTTGTCACTGAGCATTGGGGGAGTCCGTTCTGCAGTCTAGTCGTTAAACTAGACTGATGTTTAATATTGTGGATCTGAGAAAGATAGATCAGTTCTGTATTAATCTCGTGTTTCAGGTACATACTGTCTCTACCACACTCACAATGTTCCATATCAGTATTTTAAAATCACTTCAGCACTGAGCGGAAAGGCAAACACCTTCCATCTGGAGACTGTGAGCAGGCGCGGAGTGATTGTTGCGTCATCCGGAGGGCGGGGCTTCGGGAACAGACGCGTAGCTGCTGCCCGTCTGCGGTTCAATGGGAGGGGCGAACGGGATCACGTGACCTGTGGGGGGCAGAGACTCCAGCTACCCGCCACTCTGTGGAAAGAAACAAACTTGTGTTATGTACCAGCAGCAATAGACCACAAACTCAGTTTTAATGTAAACTACTGTCTTTATTAGTATATAGAAAATTAAGCAAACTACTCTTCGAAACAGTTAACACTGTTATGCGTTTGTGCCTCCCCCACTGTCAAGTTTAGGAACAAGTACTTAAAGTCTCTCTCTCTCTCTCTCTCTCTCTCTCTCTGCTCCAGCAGTCGGTGTAGTGACGTCATACTCCCGCCTCCTGCAGGCTCTCTTAATGTAACACCCACAGCAAAATGAAACCTGTCATCACGTAACACTTACCGCTCACATCTCCTCTCACCTTAAATGTATTAGACATTTCAACCCCCAGGAAAAATACATCGTCTCTCCGCTCTATCTATTCCTCTCATAATCTTATAAAGGTCTATCCAGTCTCACCCCAGCCTGCGCCGCTCTGGAGAAAACAACACAAGTTTGTCCAACCTCTCGTTATAGCTCTCTTAACCACCCGATCAATCTGTGCAGTCTCTTTCAGGGAGCTGTGAACTTGGATCCAATATCCCTCTGCTCATCGACACTGTTCAGGGTCTTGCATTTAACAGTATACTGTCTCTTTACATTTCACAGTGCACTGTCTCTCTACATTCGACCTACCGAGCTGCCAAGATGATCATCACTAATCAAATCTCACTGAGATTTCTCAGGTCCTGTTGAATTTATTGCCAAGTGCACAAGTACGGGCAAGTGCAGGTACAGAGAAACACTGACTTGTGGCAACATCACAGGCAAGTACATTCAGATAACACACGGAACACAGATTATACGATTCTCTGTCGGTAACAGCCTGTAAATTTGTTGTGTCATGATCAATATTGAAATGTGCATTTTGTGTCAATAACAGATTTGAAAATGTTGAATTTGGTCCTTGTCTCCATTCCTCCTGCAGTCCACAACCAGCTCCTCTGTTTTTGTCGCAAAGAGGGAGAGATTGTTTTCTTGACACAATTGTGTCGGAGTGATGACTTCTTCTCCGTTGGCTGCCTCATTATTATTTGAGATTAGGCCAATCAATGTGGTGTCGTCAGCAAATGTAATCATCAGATTGGAGCTGTGGGTGGGGACACAAGTCATGGGAATACAGAGAGTAGAGGAGGGGGCAAGGAGACAACCCTGTGGGGTATGACTGCTGAGGGTCAGAGAGACAGAGGTGAGGGAGCCCACTCTTACCACCTGCCGGCGATCTGACAGGATGTCCAGGATCCAGCTACACAAGGCAGGGTGAAGGCCGAGGTCTCTGAGCTTCTTGTCGAAACTTCACGCCCTCGTATGGCTACTGCTCTGCCCATGACTGCCAGGAACTGCAGAAAACTTTGGAGAGCAGAGAACATCAGAGAAACAAGTCTCCCCTCCATGGACTCTTCCTACACTTCCCCTGCCTCGGAAAAGCAGGCCGTGTACTCAAAGATCCTCACAACCCGGACATTCTTGCTGCAAACCCGCTCCCCCATCGGGGAAGAGATACAAAAGCCTTAAAGCGCGTACCACCAGGCTCAAGGACGGCTTCCTGTCTGCGGTTATAAGCCAAATGAATGGTCTCCAGTTCAATAAAATGGACTCAACCTCGCAATGTAACTCGACGTGACCCTGCACCATATGTCTATCTGCACTGCACTTTCTCTGCAGCCATAATGCTTTGTTACAGTTATTGTTTTGTCATATATCAGATCAATGTACTGTTGTAATGTATTGATCTGTGTGGATGGTACATCAGGCAAGATTTTCATTGTAGCTCAGTACGTGATTAGAAGAAACAAATTCCCCATTTTAATTGTGTGGAAATATTAGACAGACTGAGCTTCTTCTTTGCAACGTCAGTGGGAAACTTAACTGAACTGAGGAACACAAATAATGGAAAAGGTTTCAATCTCACATTACGATCTGTGGTAACTGGGATCAGGTGACCCGTGGTGGGTCTCCCATACTAATGATCAGAACCTGGTTTGATAGCACCGGCATATGTCATGAAATTCGTTGTTTCTGCGGCAGCAGTAGAACCTAATTCATAATAAGGATTTTAACAATTGTGAATTACAATAATATACATATTAAGTAGTTCAATTATATAAGTGGTGCAAAAAAATCTAATAAACTCTTTTAATTGTGTGGAAATTCTGGAGCAAAGCTTAACTAAGCTGTACACATTTATGAAAAGCTCAGAAAAATAGAAAACGCTAAATTCTCATGTGAATAGGTCATATACCCAAAAATATTGGCTGCACTTTGACAGGTCAAGACAGTGGAATAGACTATAAGACCATAAAATATTGGAGCAGAAGTAGGCCATTCGGTCCATCAAGTCTGCTCCACCATTCAATCATGGGCTGATCCAATTCTTCCTGTCATCCCCACTCCCCTGCCTTCACCCCATACTCTTTGATGTGCTGGCTAATCAAGAACCTATCTATCTTTGTCTTAAATACACCTAATGACTTGGCCTCCACAGCCGCTCATGGCAACAAATTCCACAAATATACCACCCTTTGCCAAAAGTAATTTCTCCGCATCGCTGTTCTAAATAGACGTCCTTAAATCCTGAAGTCGTGCCCTCTGGTCCTAGAATCCTATACAACGGGAAATAACTTTGCCATATCTAATCTGTTCAGGCCTCTTAATATTCAGAATGTTTCTATGAAATCCCTCCTCATTCTCCTAAATTTCAGGGAATACAGTCCAAGAACTGCCAGACTTCCCTCATATGGTCACCCTTTCATTCCTGGAATCATTCTCATGAACCTTCTCTGAACCCTCTCCAATGTCAGTATATTATTTATAACCTCGCTTAGTCATAGTAATAGTTATAGTCATAGTCATACTGTATTGATCCTGAAGGAAATTGGTTTTCGTTACAGTTGCACCATAAATAATTAAATAGTAATATGTAAATTATGCCAGGAAATAAGTCCAGGACCAGCCTATTGTCTCAGGGTTTCTGACCCTCCAAGGGAGGAGTTGTAAAGTTTGGTGGCCACAGGCAGGAATGACTTCCTATGACGCTCTGTGCTGCATCTCGGTAGAATGAGTCTCTGGCTGAATGTACTCCTGTGCCCACCCAGTACATTATGTAGTGGATGGGAGACATTGTCCAAGATGCCATGCAACTTGGACAGCATCCTCTTTTCAGACACCACCGTCAGAGGGGCGCTTAGCCTAGTGGTATGATCGAGGGGTGATATCTCGTGTCCAGCCAAGCCTTAGAACTCTCGTTTGGGTGGATGCTGTGCGATGTGTCCCCTGTTTCATATCAGTACCCCGTAATAACAAGCAGTACACAGTATGCGGTTAAACAATTAAGACTTTATAACTCTGACTTGAACTATGGGGTTAGCAGAGAACCAAAATATAAAATAAAAAGGTGCCACTATATCTTTATACAGTTCGTGCACCTCGTTGGAGCTCATGCAGTATCCTTGGTCCACCATTCGATCTCCTCTGAACTCTGCCAGGTGCTGAGTCCCCGCTCAGGGTTCGCTTCAATTGCCAGGTCACAACATCTCTTCGGGTGCGTCTTCTCTCTTCTTTCCCATGGCGCGTTCTGGCCAAATCCCACGCAAACAACAGCTTCAGATACACAAAAAAGAATAATATCTCTCCCATTGGATAGCAAATGAATACAAGTCCCGATATCACTAATTATAACCCAAACATGCTGCTACAGAGAACCCCTTACCTCAGCAGTTAACATGACAGAGGAGCCATTTTATTATAACACTACAGAAAGGCCATTTTATTAGTCTTAGCAAATAACATGAAAGAAGAAACCCCTTACACTTTTCTAAAATAAGGATTCCAATACTTCACACAATCGTCTGTGTGATCTCACGAGTCCCTTATAGAGCCTCACCATCACATCCCTGCTCTTATATTCTATACCTCTAGAAATAAATATGCCTTTTTCACCACCAACTCAACCTGGAAGTTAACCTTTAGGGTATCCTGCACAAGGAATCCCAAGTCCATTTGCATCTCTGCATTTTGAATTTTCTCCTCATATAAATAGTAGTCTGCCCATTAATTTCTTCCATCAAAATGCATGACCATACACTTTCCAACTTTGTATTTCATTCGCCACTTCTTTGTCCATTCTCCTAAACTATCTAAGTCTCTCTGCAGGCTCTCTGTTTCCTTAACACTACCCGCTCCTCCAGCTATCTTTGTATCATCGGCAAATTTAGCCACAAATCTATTAATTCCATAGTCCAAATCATTGACATGCATCGTAAAAAGCAGCGGTCCCGCCTATAGAACTTCACTGGTAACCGGCAGCCAGCCAGAAAAGGATCCCTTTATTCCCACTCTCTGTTTTCTGCCGACTAGCAATGCTCCACCCACGCTAGTAGCTTCCCTGTAATTCCACGGCCTCTTATCCTGCTAAGCAGCCTCATGTGCGGCACCTTGTCAAAGGATTTCTGAAAATCTAAGTACATTATATCTACTGCATCTTTTTGTCTACTCGGCTTGTAATTTTCTCGAAAAATTGCAGTAGATTTCTCAGGCAGGACTTCCCTTTCAGGAATCCATGCTGGCTTTGACATATCTTGTCATGTGTCTCAGGTACTCCATAATCTCATCCCGAGCAATCGATTCCAACAACTTCCCAACCACTGACGCCAAGCTAACAGGGCTATAGCTTCCTTTCTTCTGCCTCCCACCCTCCTTAAATTGCGGATAACATTTGCAATTTACCAGTCATCCGGTACAATGCCGGAGTCTATCGTGTCTTGAAAGATCATCACTAATGCCTCCACAATCTCCCCAGTTACTTCCTTCAGAACCCGAGGGTGCATTCCATCAGGTCCAGGAGATTGATACACACTCAGACCATTAAGCTTCCTGAGCATCCTCTAAGTCGTAATTTTCACTGCACAAACTTCACTTCCCTGACACTCTTGAATGACTGATATACTGCAGATGTCTTCCACTGTGAAGACTGATGCAAACAACTCATTCAGTTCCACTGCCATCTCTGCATCTCTCATTACAATATCTCCAGCGTCATTTTGTATTGGTCCTATATCTAACCTTGACTATTTTTTTTTACCCTTTCTATACTTAAAAAAGATTTCAGTATCTTCTTTGATATTATTCTTTGTTACCTCTCACAATTCTTCTTTTCCTTCCAAATGACCTTCCTAGATTTCTTCTGCAAGTTTTTAAAAGCTCTCCAATCCTCTATCTTCCCACTAGCTCTGGCTTCCTTGTATGCCATCTCTTTTGCTTTTACTTTGGCTCTGACTTCACTTGTCAGCCACGGTAGTGTCCTTCTTCGCTTTGAAAATTTCTTCTTATTTGGAAAAAAAATCTGACTTGCACTTCACTCATTTTTTGCAGAATCTCCAGCCATTGCTGCACTGTTGTTCTTCCTGCAAATGTCCCTTTCCAGTCAACTTCGTCCAGTTCCCCTCTCATGCCATTGTAATTTCCTTTATTCCACTGAAATACCGACACATTGGATTTTATTTTTCTAAATTTCAATGTGAACTCGATCATATTGTGATCACTGTTCCCCAAGTGTTCGTTGACCTTACGCTCTCATCACCTCCAGATCATTGTACAACACCCAATCCAACAGAGCCGATCTCCTGGTGGGTTCAACAGCAGGCAATGCTAAAAAACCATCCTTTAGACAGTCAAGAAATCCTCTCTCTTCAGGTCCAGAACTGAACTGGTTTTCCCAATCCACTTTCTTGTTAAAATCCCCAAAGATTATCATGACATTACTTTTCTGACACGCCTTTTCTATCTCTTGCCAAATTTGTAATCCACATCCCGGCTGCTGCTTAGGGGTCTGTGTTGGCAACGTTTCTTAGAAGTCGAATATTGAAAGGACTAGATAGAGAGGTCGTGGAGGGCGATAGAATCTGGTTATCACAATGCCATAAATACAATTTAAATATGCAGACGATAGGCTTTCGCCACGGCTTGAGATTCTAAATTGGAGAATGGCGCTTTATTCACAAAATCCTCACAGACCACAGTGACGGTATGCTGATTCCAGCAATGGAACCCGTCACTACCGTCAAATGCCAGGAGGGACATAATAATCAGAAAGTCTCTAGTCGCAGCCGTGTAAATAAAATGTGATCTTAGTTGGTGTGTGGCGTATGCTCAGAATGCGAAGGAGACAGACAAACTGAGCCAAGTAACAGATTGATGAAGGGGAGGAATGACCCATTTTGATATAGAGAGGGAAGCAGAGAGTTTGATATTGTGCCGATGCCAGAACAGAAGCCAGTTAGAAGATGAAGTCTTGTTCCTCAAAATTGTTTTGAGCTGTGACAGTGTTTTTATCACAAGAAACCATGGAGACTAAAATTATCTGAGTTGAAATGTTGTCCTTAACTCACTGACGTGTTTTGTAAACATTTAACAGTGTAGAAGGGTCAAAGGATTTGTGCATGGGAATCACAAACACAACAGCCCGTTAGTTCCGCTGTATCTGTCAGTTCACCAGCGCTTGAATGCCGCCGATCCTTGAATGTGGACGCGGAGATGCTGGAGAAGACAGCGCCCCACTCGCTACAAGGAGACCCCGATCACGTGTCCATGTCCGTGATCTGATTGGATACATTGCCATGACGTTGATAGCAGTGTGATGTCATTCACTGACTCACTTTGGAAGGGATTCAGTCGGACATCGCAGATCCATCCTCCCGCCACCCCACTAGGAATAGGATTCCCCCTGTCCTTACTTACCACCCCACCAGCCTCCGGGTCCAAAATATAATTCTCCTTAAGTTCCGCCACCTCCAACGGGATCCCTCCACTAAACACATCCTCCCCTTCCCCCTCTCTCTGCTTTCCGCAGGGATCGCTCCCTACGCGACTTCCTTCTCCATTCGTCCCCACATCCCTCCCCACCGATCTCCCTCCTGGCACTTATCCTTGTAAGCGGAACAAGTGTTACACATGCCCTTACACTTCCTCCCTCACTACCATTCAGGGCCCCAGACATTCCTTCCAGGTGAGGCGACACTTCACCTGTGAGTCGGCTGGGGTGATATACTGCGTCCAGTGCTCCCGATACAGCCTTCTATATATTGGCGAGACCCGACGCAGACTGGAACACCATTTCAATGAACACCTACCCACTGTCCCCCAGAGAAAGCAGGATCTCCCAATGGCCACACATTTTAATTCCATGTCCCATTCCCATTCTGATTTGTCTATCCACAATCTCCTCTACTGTCAAGAAGAAGCCACACTCAGGTTGGAGGAACAACACCTTTCATTCCGTCTGGGTAGCCTCCAACCTGATGGCATGATCATTGACTTCTCTAACTTCCGCTAATACCCCACCTCCCCTCCCTGCACCCCATCCGTTATTTATTTATTTAAATACTCACATTCTTTTTCTCTCTCTCCTTTTTCTCCCTCTGTTCCTCTAACTACACTCCTTCCCCATCCTCCTGGTTCCCCGCCCCCCCCCCACCCGTCCCCCTTTCTTTCTCCCTGGGCCTCCTGTACCATGATCCTCTCATATCCCTTTTGCCAATCACCTGTCCAGCTCTTGGCTCCATCCCTCCCCCTCCTATCTTCTCCTAACATTTGTGATCTCCCCCTCCCCCTCCCACTTCCAAATCTCTTATTAGCTTTTCTTTCAGTTAGTCATGATGAAGGGTCTTGGCCTGAAACGTCGACTGTACCTCTTCCCAGAGATGTTACCTGGCCTGCTGCGTTCACCAGCAACTTTCATGTGTGTTGCTTGAAATTCCAGCATCTTCAGATTTCTTCATGTTTGCAGATACACCAACAGCTTCGCACTGGGAAGCGGCCATTCACCTGATCCGTGTGAACGAAGAGACTCATTCAGTTAACCTACCTTGTGATGCTCCGGTGAGTTCACTATAAGCAGAGACCACATTTCTGTCCGGAGTGAGCAAAGAGTTTTACTGAATCATCCCAGCTGCTGCAACACCAGCAACTTCACATCAGGGAGGAAGTTCAAATCAGCTCTGTGTCAAATGTTTAACCATCACGGTGACTGAAGGCAGCTGCAGGTTCATGAGGGACTGTTACTGTCAGATTCTGCAGTTCTTGCGGCTGCTCATCGCACCCAGGACTGAACCCTGGTCACTGAGCATTGGAGGAGTCCGTTCTGTCGCTGTTAGCCTTAAACTAGACGAGTGTTTAATATTCTGGATCTGTGAAAGATAAATCAGTTCTGTATCAAATCCCGTGTCTCAGGTACTTACTGTCTCTGCCACACTCACAATGTAAACTAGGGAGGCCACTCGGCCCATCTGGTCCCTGCCCATATTTCCGTTCCATATCAGTATATCAATATCTATCTCTGCCGTTCTCCTCTCACTCTCCCTGTGATGACAGGTTGTAACTAGTCACCACTCGGTGGGAGAAGAGATTTCCCTTGAATTTCATAGAATCATAGAAATCTACAGCACATTACAGACCCTTTGGCCCACAGCCTCGTGTCGACCATGTAACTTACTTTAGAAACTGTCTAGAATTACCCTACTGCATAGCCCTCTATTTTCCTAATCTCCATGTACCTATCTAAGAGTCTCTTAAAAAACCCTGTTGTATCCGCCTCTACCACCGTCGATGGCAGTGCATTCCACACACACACTACTCCTTATTTAAAAAAAAAACTTAGCTCTGACATCTCCTCTGTGCCTACTTTCAAGCAGCTTAAATATATGCCCCCCACCCCCCGTGTTAGCCGTTTCAGTCCTGGAAAAAGCCTCTGGCGATCCACACGACCAATGCCTCTCATCATCCTATACACCTGCATGAATCTCCTGCATGATTGTCTCCAGGCTGAATAAGACGATGAGCTCGCTGTGGTTTTGACGTTCTTCAAGGCTCTGGACGAAGTTGGTTAAACTCCTTCCCCGCTCTTTCTAACGTTTTGTGTCATTTTCACTAATTTCAAAGGACTGTGCTTCAGGCAGCTGGATTGTTGCAATGCGCCTCTCAAGCCTGACAGCAGACTAGCGAATGAATTTTCGATAGAGCGGAGTCAGAAAGAGTTGGCAGTATGATTCAGTGCTTTGGGGCTCCAGAGAGTGATGGGGTCTAGAGTTTACGAGGAGGAGGAGAAATCAGACCAGCAGGATATGGCTACAAATTAAAGATCAGAAACATCTGGAAATTGGTTGAATGAAAAAAAAAGATGGTTAATTTCTGCAAATTACTGGTGAAAATCAACAGCAAATGTGGAGAGGAATAAATACACAACGTTTAGGCCGAGCTCCCTTCAATATGCTTAGCCTGTGAACTCTTCTGCTTATTTGCTGCCTGAACTGCAGAGTTCCTCCAGCATTGTGTGTGTGTGGGTCTTTGTATTTCCAGCAACTGCAGAATCTGTTACATTTGTAAGAGGATTGTACTTTGGCATTAGATACACGGAATACCTGTTGATATTGAGCAAATCGTTTATGGGATCCGCTTTCTGTGTTAAAACAGCTACTGGGTATTCTACACAAAAAAAAACTGAGGTCTGGACATGGAACCGAAGCTT
This sequence comes from Mobula birostris, assembly GCF_030028105.1. Classification (NCBI taxonomy): domain Eukaryota; kingdom Metazoa; phylum Chordata; class Chondrichthyes; order Myliobatiformes; family Myliobatidae; genus Mobula; species Mobula birostris. The sequence continues at coordinate 82,992,392 of NC_092382.1, forward strand.
GCCGGAACATTTAATGGCACCGTGATTACCCAGAAAGCTCGGCATAACAATTTTCGCCGTCGCGGAAGCACCGATCAAATGCGCAGGCGTCAGGGTTGATGTTTGTTCCCGAATATCGCGCATGCGCGCAGTGCAGTAAAGGCCTCGGAAAATCGGCTCCAGGTAGGAGACGGTTTACTGGTGGGGTTTTCAACACCGAATTCGGGATAATTATTGTGAGCTCCGGATACCGTGACCCGTAATCCCGGGACAGTCCTGTTCTCTTCCCTCTCTCTCTCAGCCCCACGACCCGTACACGGGCCCCGGGGAGCTTCCGGCTGGTGAGGGAATGGGAACCGATGGATCTCTCAGACAGAGCTGAGCTCCAGCTGTCTAAATGCAAGGATTGGGAACTCGGGGAAAGGGAACAGATCTCTTAAATCACCTTTGTTCTACCTCCTATCACAAACGAGAGAAAATCTGCAGATGCTGGAAATCCAAGCAACACACACGAATTGCTGGGGGAATTCAGCATTAGTACTCTTCCTTAGATGCTGCCTGGCCTGCTGAGTTCCTCCAGCATTTTGTGTGCGTTGCTTCTTCTACCTGCTCTTGTTCTGGACTTTTCTACTCGTGAGAACACGGTTTGACCCACTCTCTCTGGGTACATAATTATATCAAACACTTTTGTCCTGGGCAACAAGTAGCTTTCACATCACAAATGTGCCGGACAGACTACTGCCTTTCCCTTCATATTCATTGGCATTGCCATCAATAAGCTCAGCACCGACAGTCACCTGGGAGGAGGGTTCAGGGGAAATATTTATGTACAATACAGAAACTGTGTGTATTGTGGTGATGCAAAAGTTGCTGGAGAATTTGCAAGTGGGAGGAAGTGGAGTGATATTTGGAAATCTGACTTTTAAAAGTGTCATTTAGCAAGCAAATCAGATATGGATGGTGTGCAAAAGCTGGAGTGAGAAAATTCTTCCTCACCCTGTACAGGCCTGCTATGTAGGTTGTGTGAGAGTGCAGATGAACTTGATCAAACCCAGAGGATAACAAAGTTCTTATTGACAGTGATTTACTAGCTGTTAAAATGAGTACCTCTATTTAAAGTTCAGTGTGCACATATTGTTGTCACTGGGTAAAAATTGCACAGCACAAGATTTTTTGGCACACCGCTCATTACAAATTAGATGGGACATTGGTGGGAAGGTGGGGAGACTTCAAGTGTCCTTGACACGCTCACCTGCTAGGTGTGCGTCCAGCTGCAGCTTGTAACCCTGCACGTTAGGGAGTTTGAGCTGGAAATGGATGAATTCCAGATCATTTGGGAGTTGGAGGCCGTGATGGATATGACATGAGGAGAGGTGAGTTACACCCAAGGTGCAAGACACAGGAAACTGGGTGAGAGTCAGGAAGGGGAATGAGGTTAAATAGCCATTGCAGAGTACTCTTGTTGCTATCCCGCACAACAACAGGTGGACCACTTTCGGAACTGTTAGGGGGGATTACCTAGCAGAGGAATTTCAAAGGGCTGATAGGGGCTTTGTTAGTTAGGGAATTAAAACTAGCAGAGGTCTAATATCCTAGTGGTGAGGCTTGCTAGCTAGTGCTAGTGTGTGGCAGGGGTTGGTGGTTAAATTAAAGTTGCAGGCGGGATTGGAGCCAGAATGGCAGAACAGATGGGTGGAAAGGGTGAATTGAAATGACTTATATCCTTAATATACATGAAGAGTAGAAATATTTACATTAATTCTCCATCTAAATGTGCAATGTGTAATTTCTAGTAATCTATAATAAATAGTACAGTCATTATAACATAGTAATACAATTTCATCAGTATGAATTAATCAGTCTGATGGCCTGGTGGAAGTAGCTGTCCAGGAGCCTGTTGGGCCTGGCTTTTATGCTGCAGTACCACTTCCTGGAGGGTAGCAGCTGGAACAGTTTGTGGTTGGGTAAATCGGATCCCCAATGATCCTTCGGGCCTTTATACGCACCTGTCTTTGTAAATGTCCTAAATAGTGGAAAGTTCGCATCTACAGATGCTCTGGGCTGTCTGCACCACTCTCTGCAGAGTCCTGCGATTGAGGGAAGTACAGTTCCCATACCAGGCAGTGATGCAGCCAGTCAGGATGCTCTCAATTGTGTCCCTGTAGAAAGTTCTTAGGATTTGGGACCCCATCCCAAACTTCTTCAAGCTTCTGATGTGGAAGAGGTAGACAGCCACATACCACACAGCCGGTGTGCACAGACCAGATGAGATCCTCGGTGATGTTCATGCCGAGGAACTTAAAGCTGCTTCCTCTCTCAACTCCAGATCCATTGATGTCTCCATTCCTTCTGTAGTCCACAACCAGTTCCTTTGTTTTTGTGACATTGAGGGAGAGGTTGCTTTCTTGACACCCAGACAGATGTTGTTCAGACAAAGTCAGCAATCAAAAGGTTGAGCATGGTATGATGAATGTGCAGAGCTGTGTTTTTCACAATGCAAGAAGCATCGTAGGAAAGTCAGATGAGTACAGGTCATGGAATCATGATATTGTAGCCATTACTGGGACTTGGTTGCATCCAACAGTCTGAGGGATTTAGAGGAACAAATTTGTAGAGAGATTGCAGACTATGCCAAGAAACATATGTTGATATCGTAAGTGATTTTTAACTTTCCAAATATTGACTGGGCCTCCCATACTGAAAAAGGACTAGCTGAGGTAGAGTTTGTCAAATGTGTCCTTCATCAATACGTAGAATTCCCAATGTAGAACTGTGCAAAAAGCTATTCGGAAATGATCCAGGGCTAGTGACAGAAATTAGTGTATGGGAACACTTTGTATCCGGTGATCATAATACCATGAGATTCCAAGTAAATATGGAAAAAGAGAGGTCTGAACCACAGGTTGAGATTCTAAATTGGGGAAAGGTCAATTTTGATGGCATCAGAAAGGATCTGACAAGTGTGTTTTGGGAAAGGCTGTTTTCTATCAAAGGTGTACTTGGTAAGTGGGAGGCCTTCAGAAGTGGAATATTGAATGTGTAGAGTTTATATGAGCATGCCAAATTGAAAGTTGAAAGGTAACTGGTGCAGGGATCCTTGGTGTTCAAGAGATATTAAGGACCCGGAGATCTTGTTCCTCTAAATGCCTCGGACTGTTGGGTGCTACCAAGACTCATTAATGACTGCAAATCATAAATCAATGTCCTGAGCATATCTGATTTTCTTTTTAGTTGTCTTCTGTTGGTTTTAAAAACTTTCCAATAGCTTTTGTTGTATTATTTGCCCTCTCTTTGGCCTTTATGTTGACGTTGGCTTTGTCTTCTCATTTCAGCCACGGTTGTGTCCTCCTGCCTTTCCAATGCTTCTACTTCTTTGGGATGTATCTATCACTCAGCTCCCGAATTGCTCCCAGAAACTCCAGCCATTGCTGCTCCATCGTTATTCCTACCAGTTTCCCCTTCCAGTCAAGTTTGGCCAGCTTCTCTGTCATAGAAGCATGGAGAAATTCTGTGCAGAAACAGGCCGTTTGTCCCCTCTAGACAATGATGATAATATTTAAGATGTCAAATGCAACCACCTGCACCAGGACCATCGCCCTCCATACCCCTACCATCAAGATACCTATCCCAGCTTCTTTTAAATGGTGAAATTCAGCTGGCATGAACCACTTGTGCTGGCATCTCATTCCACACTGTCACAACCATTTCAGTGAAGAGTTTTCCCACATATTCCCCTTAAATTTTCACCTTCACCACTTACCCATGACCTCTGGTTATAGTCCCACCCAACCTCAGTGGAAAAAGCCTGTTTGCACTTACCCTCATAATTGTGTATACCTTGAACAAATCCTCAAAGCAATGTATAATTTCCTTGTTTATGTTCAGAGCCGTTTTTACGTGTATAAGATGATGAGAGGCATTGATCGTGTGGATAGCCAGAGACTTTTTCCCAGGGCTGAAATGGCTAACACGAGGGGGCACAGTTTTAAGGTGCTTGAAAATGTGTATCAAGGGGATGTCAGAGGTAAGTTTTTCCACACAGAGAGTGGCGGGTAAGTGGAATGCACTGCCAGCAATGGTGGTAGAGACGGATACAATAGGGTCTTTTAAGAGACTCTTCGATAGGTACATGGAGCTTAGGAAAACAGAGGGCTATGCGTTAGGGAAATTCTAGGCAGTTTCTAGAGTGGGTTACATGGTCGGCACAACTTTGTGGCCTGAGGGCTCTGTAATATGTTGCAGATTTCTATGTTCTATGTTAAACAGCGAAACAACATTGGCTGTTCTCCAATCCTCTGGTTCCTCCCCCTGTCACCAAGGATGATTTAATTATCTCTGCTAGGGGCCCCGACAATTTCTGCACTTACCTCCGGTAGAGTCCGAGGGAGCACCTTGTCATGCCCTGGAGATTTATCCACCCTAATCTGCCTCAGGATAGCGAACATCCTCTCTTCTTTAATCTGTACAGGGTCCACGATGTTAATGCCACTTTCCCACACTTCCATAGACTCTGTGCCCATCTCCTGAGTAAATAGAGATGATCTTCCCCATCTGCTTTGGTTCCAAACATGGATTACCATTCTGGTCTTTCAGAGAACCAACTTTGTCCCTTGCAATACTTTTGATCTTAATGTATCTCCAGAATCCCTTAGGATTATCCTTCATTTTTTCTGTGAGGGCAATCTCATGCCTTCTTTTAGCCATTCTGATTTATTTCTTATTTGTTCTCTTGCATTTCTTATACTCCAGGAGAACCTGCCTGCCTATCCCTGTTATGCAACTCCGTTTTGTGCTCCACCAGGGTCTCAATATCTCTTGAAATACAGTTTCTATCTTTACCTTTTATTCTGACAAGCACATACCTGCTTTGTACTTCCAAAACTTCACTTTGAAGGCCTCCCATTTACCAAGCACACCTTTGCCACAAAGCAGCCTGTCCCAGTCCACAGTTGCCAGGTCCTAGTGTCATAATTCCAGGTGTTGATCCATGCCCTGAACACATCCGCCTTTCCTACGCTGCTGCTTGTATTGAAATATACAGGGCTCAGCATATTCACTGCACCATGCTCAACGTTTTCATTCCTGACTTTGTTTGAGGACAGAACAACATCTGTCTCCACAACCTCTCTACTATCTGTTCTGTTATTCAGGCTCCCATTCACCCTACAACTTTAGTTTAAATGTCCCCCCCCACCTCTCGACATGCAGCTCTATCACCCCTTTGGCTTTCATCTCCCAGATCAATAAAAAGGAGGTGCATACCAGGTACAGGAAAATAGGAACAAATGGGGTACTTATGAAGTTTGAGCCTCAGCTGTGGCAGCGTGTTTGTGTCTTTGAGCAAGGCACTTAGCCACACATTGCTCTAGTGTCTGTGCGAGGAGTGGCGCCCCACACAGACTTCCAACCTGCACCTTGTAAGGCATGAAAATGCCCGACGCGGGCCTCTCATGGCCTGAGTCGATGTTCCTTCCTTCCTTCCTATGAAGTACAGGAAATTCAAGTGAACACTTATGAAAGAAATAAAAGAAGGCATGGTTGCCCCAGCAGACAAGGTTTAGGAGACTCCTCAGGGATTCTGCAGACATGTTAAGAGCAAAAAGGTTGCAGGGAAAATATTAATCCTCTGGAAGATCAGAATGATAATCCATATGAGGAGACAAAATAGATGGGGGAGATATTTTTTTGCATCCATACTTACACAGGAGATGGACACAGAGTCTACAGAAGTGAGGCAAAGCAGCATCAACTTCATGGACCCTGTACAGATTACAGAGGTGGAGGTGTTTGCTGTCTTAAGGAAAATAAGCGTGGATAAATCACCAGGGCCTGACAAGTTGTTCCCTGGGACCCTGCGGAAGACAAGTGCAGAAATTGTCAGGGCCCAAGCACGGATACTTAAATCATCCTCAGTGACAGGTGAGGGACTGGAGGATTGGAGGACAGCCAATGTTATTCCGCTGTTCAAGAAAGGCTCTTAAAAATAAACTCAGAAATTGTACGTTGGTGAGCTTAACACCTGCAGTGGGAAAGTTATTGGAACGTATGTGCAGGAACCAGATATATAAGTATTTGGATGGATGTGGACTGATTAAGGATAGACAGCATGGCTCTGTGCATGGTTGGTCATGTCTAGCCAATCTTATCGAGTCTCACGAGGAAGTTATCAGGAAAGTGGATGAACTCAAAGCACTTGACAAAGTCTCATATGGGCGTTTGGTCAAGAAGGTTCAGTCACTCAGCATTCAAGATCAGATAGTAAATTGGATGAGACACTGTCTTTGGGAGAAGCCAGACTGTGGTAGCAGATGGTTGCCTCTCTGACCGGAGGCCTGTGACTAGTGGTGTGCCACAGGGATCAGTGTTGGATCTGTTGTTGTTTGTCATTTATATCAGTAATCTGGATGATAGTGTGGTTAACTGGATCAGCAAATTTGTGGCTGACACCAAGATTGGTGGTGTAGTGGACAGCAAGGAAGACTATCGTGGCTTGCAGTGGGATCTGGACCAGCTGGGAAAATGGTTTGAGAAATGGGAAATGGAATTTAATGAGACAAGTGCGAGGTGTTGCACTTTGGTAGGACCTAGAATTACACAGTGAGTGGTCGGGCGGTGAGGAGTGCTGTAGAAGCAACGGATCTGGGAATACAGGTCTATAATTCACTGAAAGTGGTGTCAGAGTTGAATAGGGATGGAAAGAAAGATTTTGACACATTGGCCTTCATAAACCAAAGTACTGAGAACAGGAGATGGATGTTATGTTGACATTGTACAAGACAATGTTGCAGCCTAATTTGGAGTATTGTGTGCAGTTTTGGTCACCAACCTACAGGGAAGATGTAAAAGAGGTTGAAAGAGTTCAGAGAAAATTCAGAAGGATGTTGCCACATCTGAAGGACTTGGGTTATAAGGAAAGAGTGAACAGGTCAGGACTTTATTCCTTGGAACATAGAAGATTGAGGAGCGATTTGATGGAGGTATACCACAATTAAGAGGGGTATAGATAGGGTAAATGCAAGCTGGATTTTACCACTGAGATTGGGTGGGACTATAACCAGAGGCCATGGGTTAAGGATGAAAGGTGAAATGCTAAGGGGAAAATGAGGGGAAACTTCTTAACACAGACGGTCATCTGGGTGTGGAGTGAGCAGCCAGCACAAATGGTGTATGCGAGTTCGATTGCAACATGTTAGGGGTTTGTATAGGTACCTGGATGGTAGGGGTATGGGAGTAGAAAGTTTAAATAGCTCGACAGCAACTAGATGGGCCAAAGGGTCTGCTTCTGTGTTGTACTTTTCTATGACTCTGACAAGAACCTTAAATAATACTAACATTCACTCTATAATTCCTTTTAACAGCTGTGCAGACTAACCATACATCTGAGTAGGAGATATTTACTAAAATATTTGCTAAAACTGTGGCACTTTAAATTAACAGTACATACAAGAAAATCCCAGCTGCACGTCAACAAAGGCTATTTGTGTGAGAGTGTTTCAGTTACTGTGGGGCCAGGAACCCATGCAGCTCAGTGTGAACAGGGAATAATACCAAGGGAGAGAGTCAAGCTGAAACAGGTGACAGATTGGAGATGGCAGAAATGCCCCATTCCTATCGAGACAGGAAGAACATCAGAGAGTTTGATGGTCATTTCAGATACCAGCACTGTGCCCAGTTAGAAGAAGATTTCTCTCTCCAACTTTGGTTGAACCTCACTGTAACAATGTGATGTCAGTTCACGTCTTAGCGACTGAAGTGATCTCATCTGAAATGTTGTCCTTCAGCCATTGATGGATTTTGTAAATCTTTTTACAGGTTAAAAATGACAAGAAATTTGTCTCTGGGAATCTCGAACACAGCACGCCAGTTTTGCTGTCTTTGGCCAGATATTTAAGAAGTGGAGCAAGGGATTCACTCAGTCATCCTACCTGCTCAGACTGTGGGAATGGATTCACTCGTTCATCTCAACTGAAGGTACATCAGTAAGTTCACACTGGGCAAGGCCATTTGCCTGTTATGTGCGTGAGAAGGGATTCAGTCGGTCTTCCAACCTGTGGACATACCAGTCAGTTCTAACTGGGCAAAGGCAGGTCATCTGCTGAATTTGTGGGGAAGGATTCACTCGGTCATCTGACCAAATGGCACACGAGCGAGTTCACACCGGGGAGCGGCCGTTCACCTGCTCAGACTGTGGAAAGGGATTCACTAAGTCATCCACCCTACAGAGTCATCAGCGAGTTCACACTGGAGAGAGGCCGTTTACCTGCTCAGACTGTGGAAAGGGATTCACTCAGTCATCCGGACTATTGGTACACCAGCGTGTTCACACTGGGGAGAGACCGTTCACCTGCTCGGACTGTGGAAAGGGATTCATTCAGTCATCCGGACTATTGGCACACCAGCGAGTTCACACTGGGGAGAGACCGTTCACCTGCTCGGACTGTGGGAAGGGATTCACTCAGTCATCCGGACTATTGGTACACCAGCGAGTACACACTGGTGAGAGACCGTTCACCTGCTCGGACTGTGGGAAGGGATTCCATGGATCATCCGACCTTCATAGACACCAGCGATTTCACACTGGGGAGAAGCTGTTCACCTGCTCAGACTGTGGGAAGGGATTCACTTTATTACATCACCTACAGAGTCACCAGCGAGTTCATACTGGAAAGAGGCCGTTCACCTGCTCAGACTGTGGGAAGGGATTCACTCAGTCATCGGGACTGCTGGCACACCAGCGAGTTCACACTGGGGAGAAGCCGTTCACCTGCTCAGACTGTGGGAAGGGATTCACTCGTTCATCTGATCTGCTGGCACACCAGCGAGTTCACACAGGGGAGAGACCGTTCACCTGCTCAGACTGTGGGAAGGGATTCAGTCGATCATGTGATGCTCTTAGGCACCAGCGATTTCACACTGGGGAGAAGCCAATCACCTGCCCAGACTGTGGGAAAGGATTCACTTTATTACCTGATCTATGGAGACACCAGTCGGTTCACACCGGGGAGAGGCCGTTCACCTGCTCAGTCTGTGGGAAGACATTCGCCCAGTCATCCGACCTACAGAGTCACCAGAGAGTTCACACTGGGGAGAAGCCGTTCACCTGCTCAGTCTGTAGGAAAGGATTCACTCAGTCATCCACCCTACAGAGACACCAGCGAGTTCACACTGGGGAGAGGCCGTTCACCTGCTCAGAATGTGGGAAGGGATTCACGCAGTCAACCCACCTACAGAGTCACCAGAGAGTTCACACTGGGGAGAAGCCGTTCACCTGCTCTCAGTGTGGGAAGGGATTCACTCAGTCATCTAACCTTGTGACACACTACCGGGTTCACACTGGGAGAAAATTTCAATAAGCTTCATGCTGGATATTTGTCCATCAACGTTGCTGAATGCAATTTTGAGAGTGACTGTCAGTGCTGAACTCTGCAATTATTGCTGCTGCTCACCACACCCAGTTCTGCACCCTGGTCACTGGGCATGGGAGGAGTTTCTTCTGCTGCATATTCACCTTTAATGGGACTGGAGTTTAATATTCTGGATTTGTGACATATAAATCAGTTCTATTTTAAACTCTGTCTCCGGTGAATTTATGACACACCTAGTGTACAGTAGAGAGTCGACTCAGGCTGGCTCGACCTGACCAGTGATTCTGTTCCACGACAGTCCTTTTCAATCCTCCCCTGTTGTTCCCCTCTCGCTCTCCCTGTGCTGATGGGTTCCAATCAGTCACCACTCTGTGGGTGAAGAGGTTTCTCTTGAATTCTCTGCAGACTGAAGAAGTCGAGCTGACTGCAGTTCTGTCTGAGATGTTCTTCGCCCCTCTAATCTCTGGACTGAGGAAGAATGACATTGGTAGTTAACCTCCTTAATCATGACTCACTTCCACATTACGGGTCATTTTCTCTGCTTCTAAAGGGTTGTTAGGAAACACCCCTGGCCTCTAAAGACTGAAAGCAGAATGGGAAACCATCAGTTGGATGTTCAAGGGAGCAGGGTCAGGAACCAGAGGCAGGTCTGCACAGGGCAGAGTTTGGGTCTGTGGACGATAGTCGGGGTAAGAAAGTATGATGAGGAGAAGGGAATCAGCAGCAGGACGTGGCAACAAATGTCAAGAGTAGCAACATTTGGAAGCTGATTGACAGAGAAAATTTTTCTGTTTTCTGACTGATGACACAAACAATATCTGTGGTGAGGTGCTCCACTGGTCGAGGAAAACGTGTTGAGAATGGTTATATCTAGTGTGGGAGCCATTCCTGCTTGTTTATCCTGTAATATTATATTTGAATGGTTATTATGGATTGTCCTATCTGAAATAATGTATTGATTATCATATAATTTGTAAGATTTGACTCTAAAACTGGATCAGGCTTGAATTTATGGTGCCTTAATGAAGTGATGGAGGGCATTGATGAGTTTGTATTTTAAAGCAAGATTTTGGTGAATGATATTTGCCACTTGATTGTACCTTTGTAATTAATCAGATTGAGTTAAACTGCTGCAGGATCCTGAGACGTGTTGGATTGTGTCTGGTTTGTCTTGGCATTTTCTGCATTTACTGCCTTGTTTGTTTGTATTTCATGTACTTTTGATTTTTTTTCCCTTTTGTTAACCACCTTATCCTGTATTTCTGCAAGGAACCCCTCTGTTTCTGGGAAGAGGTCTCCAACTCTCAGTCAGGTGCTCGATGCTTCCTTGTCACCATCTGGTCTGCTCAGATCATTGGGATGTCTCCCAAGGAGGGTCATACTCGTTCCACTGGTTAATGTTTTCTTCCATAGTGATGATTCATTTTTCTGAGTTGTCCTCTCATTGAAGTTTTCTGGTCTGTATTTCTTATCACGATGGCATAGACACACCTGGAGTGCTGAATCCTGTTCATTTCTGATGAAAATATATACTTAGAAATTTTATACTGTTGTGTGATTTCTTTTTCATGTGTGTTACTCCTCTAGCTCCCGTCCAAGGTAGTGTTAATCTAAGTGGGTTTGAGCGTAAATAGTCTTTTCTAAAGTTCTTACTTATCTTTGTAAATTTTACTGATTGAAGTGGCAGCAAGATATTTTTATTAAAAAAAGTCAATGTCGGTTTTGATGGAAGTGTTTATTGCCTTTGTTGTATTTGTTAACAACTGAGCTCTGTTTGGCAGGTTTTTTTAAGCCTTGAACTAAATTTTGTCAAAGGTTTTCACAATTTCACACTACTTTCTATTTTCTTTGCTTGTTGATATTCCAGATACGTGGGTGTCAAGAGTCCCGATGAAGGGTCTTGGCCTGAAATGGTGATTCCCATCCATAGATGCTGCCTGACATGCTGAGCTCGTCCAGCAATTTGTGTGTAGTTCTCCAGATTTCTCGCATCTGCAGGTCCTCTTGTTTCCAGATACTTATACATTTCTTGAAAGAACAAGCTGGTACTGGGGTTGTGTGGCTTTTTTACTAAAATATTAAACAAGATCATTAGAAAGAGGTGGCATAAAGTTGGAAGGTGCAGAATCTGTGGGTAGAATTAAGGAATAGCAAATGTACAAAAAAAATCCCTGATGGGAATTGTATAGAGACCCCCAAGCAGTAGTGAGTATGTGGTCCACAAATTACAATGGGAGATAGAAAGTGCGTGACAAAAGGGCAACGTTACAATAGTCATGGGGGATTGTCATGCAGGTGATTAGGAAAATTAGGACGGTGTTGGTCTCAAGAGGAGGAATTCCTAGAATGTCTACAAGATGCTTTTTTAGAGCAGCTGGTGGTTGAGCCCACTTGGGGATCAGCTATTCTGGATTGTGTGTTGTAATGAAGCGGAATTGATTCGGTCACTTAAGTTCAAAGAACCCTTAGGGGCAGTGATCTTAATATGATCAAATTCACCCTGACATTAGAGAAGGAAGAAGCTAAAGTCCGATGTGGAATAAAGAGAATTACAGAGGCATGAGAGCAGAATTGGTCAAAATTGATTTGAAAAGAACATGGGCAGGGATGAAAACAGAGCAGAGATAGCTGCAATTTCTGGAAGCAATTCGGAAGGCACAGGATATACAAATCACAAAGAGGAAGCAGTATTCTAAAGGTGAGGTGACAAAACCGTGGCTGATCAGAGAAACCAAAGACAACATATAAACCAAAGAGAGAGCATGGAGCAAAAATTACCAGGAAGTTAGAGGATTGGGAAGCTTTTAAAAACCAACAGAATGCAACTAAAATAAATAAGGGAAAAGATGGAATACATAGGTGAGCTAGGCAGTAATATCAAAGAGGATACTAAATTTTTCTTCAGGTACATACAGTGTAAAAGAGAGGTGGAAGTGGATTTCAAACCACTGGGAAATGATGCTGGAGAGGTATTAATGGGGTGGGGGTGCAAGGTGATGGCAGATGAACTGAATAAGTATTGTACATCACTCTTATCTGTCGAAGACACTGGCAGGAATATGAAAGTCCCAGATGTCAGTGGTCAGAATGTGTAAAGTTACGTTACTCGGGAGAAGTTTCTTGGGAAACAGAGATGGTCTGAAGGTAAATAGATCACCTGGACCAGATGGTGAACACCCCAGAGATCTGAAAGAGGTGGCTGAAGGGATGTGGAGGCATTAGCAATGATCTTTCGAGATCTTACCCCCACTACCCGAAATGTCCTCTCCTCACCCACCCTCCCAACTCCAGTCCTGTCCCCGCTTGCAGGGCAACAGTCTGCCGGTGTTTGCCCCCCAATGTGGTGAATCGCCACCACCGTGGGCTCAGACATTTCCACAGATGAGCCCCTCCTGTCCCCACCGGGACAAACATCCTGTCCGCCCCCTCTCTCACCGTCTTCATCCTCTCCCTCCCCGGGGAACCGGCATCAAACCGACGGGCCAAGCGGTCTCCTCCTACCTCTCAGCGATACATCAGACTCCGGCCGCAGGAGACGCTTCACAAACGCCCCAACTTCCCTCGGAGGGAAATGGAAATAAATCAGAAAGCGGACATTTACTTTCAGGTTTATCCCGCTTTGACGGAGAGATCGGACACGGGGTCAGCGGGGGTAACGCCCTCTCGGCCGGTCCGCCTTCGCGACTGGGTGTAACCAATGATTGACATCGGTTCGCACCAATGGGAATAGCCTGACGTCACACATGGGCCCTTTTCCCTTCCAAACAAGTTTGGCCAGCTTCTCTGTCATAGAAACATGGAGAATTTCAGTATGGAAACAGGCCATTTGGCCCATCTAGTCAATGCTGAAAAAACATTTAAGCTGTCTAATCCACTGGGACCATCGCCCTCCATACCCCTACCATCCAGGTACCTATCAAACTTCTTCGAAATGGTGAAACTGAGCTCATATTGACCACTTGTGCTGGCATCTCATTCCACACTCTCACAACCATTTCAATAAAGAGCTTTTCCACATGTTCCCATTAAATTTTCACCTTTCCCATTTACCCATGACCTCTGGTTGGCATCCCACCCAACCTCAATGGAAAAAGCCTGCTTGCATTTACCTTATCTATATTCTCATAATTTTGTATACTTCTAACAAATCCTCAAAGCAGTGTATAATTTCCTTGTTTATGTTTAGAGCCTTTTTCAGGTGTATAAGATGATGAGGGGCATTGATCGTGTGGCTAGCCAGAGGTTTTTTCCCAGGGCGGAGATGGCTAACACGAGGGGGCATAGTTGTAAGCTGCTTGGAAATAGATACCGAGTGGATGTCAGGGGTACGTTTTTTTACACAGAGAGTGGTGGGTGCGTGGGATGCACTGCCGGCTATTTGCGTGAGAATGTTTCAGTTACTGTGGGGCCGGGAACCCATGCAGCTCAGTGGGAACAGGGAATAATACCAATGGACAGAGTCAAACTGAGCCAGGTCACAGATTGGAGATGACAGAAATGGCCCATTCTTATTGAGACAGAAAGAGCATCAGAAAGTTTGATGGTCATTCCAGATACCAGCACTGTGCCCAGTTAGAAGATGGTTTCTCTCTCCAACTTGAGTTGAACTTCACTGTAACAGTGTGATGCCAGATCACACCTTGACAACTCAAGTGATCTCATCTGAAATGTTTTCCTTCACCCATTGATGGATTTTGTAAATCTTTTCACAGGTTAAGAATGACAAGGAATTTGTCTATGGGAATCTCGAACACAACACATCAGTTTTTCTGTCTCTGTCCAGATATTTAAGAAGTGGAGCAAGGGATTCACTTGATCATCCTTCCTGCTCAGATGTGGGGAGGGATTCACTCGATCATCTGACCGACTGACATGCCTGTCATTTTACGTTGGGGGGAACCCGTTCATCTGCTCAGACAGTGGGAATGGATTCAGTCGGTCATTTCAACTGAAGGTACATCAACAAGTTCACACTGGGACAAGGCCATTCACCTCTTCTGTGTGTGAGAACGGATTCAGTCGGTCTTCTCGCCTGTGGACACACCAGTCAGTTCACACTGGGCAGTGGCTGGTCATTTGCTGAATTTTTGGGGAAGAATTCACTCAGTCATCTGACCTAATGGCTCACCAGCGAGTTCACACCAGGGAGCGACCATTCAACAGGTTTCTGTTCCATATTATTATATGAAAATCTATCCCTGCCGTTCCCCTCTCACTCTCCCTGTGATGACAGGTTGCAACTAGTTACTACTCCGTGGGATAGGAGATTTCCCTTGAATTTCAGAGAATCATAGAAATCTACAGCACATTACAGACCCTTTGGCCCACAATGTTATGACGACCATGTAACTTACTCTAGAAACTGCCTAGAATTACACTACCGCATAGGCCTCTATTTTCCTAATCTCCATGTACCTATCTAAGAGTCTCTTAAAAGACCCTATTGTATCCGCTTCTACCACCGTTGCTGGCAGTGCATTCCACACACACACCTCACTTTGTTCAAAAAACTTAGCTCTGACGTCTCCTCTGTACCGACTACCAAGCAGCTTAAACCTATGCCCCCTCGTGTTAGCCGTTTCAGCCCTGGGAAAAAGCCTCTGGCTATCCACACGACCAATGCCTCTCATCATCCTACACACCTGCATGAATCTCCTGCATGCTTCTCTCCAGACTGAATAAGACGATGAGCACTCTGTGGTTTTAATGTTCTTCAGGGCTCTGGTCTAAGGTGTTTAAGCTCCTTCTTCCCTGATCTTTTCAACATTTTGTGTCACTCTCACTCATTTCAAAGGACTGTGCCTCTGACAGCTGGGTTGTTGCAATGCACCTCTAAAGTCTGACAGCAGACCAGCGAGTGAATGTTCGATGGAACAGAGTCAGAAACCAAATAATTACCAGCCTGAGTCAGGGCTTTTGGGCTCCGAGAAGAGATGGCCCATAGAGATTACAAGGAGGAGGAGAAAGAGAAATTAGACCAGCAGGATGTGGCTACAAGTGAAAGATCAGAAACATTTTGAAAATGTTTGATTGAAAAAAAAGGTGGTTAATTTCTGCAAATTACTGGAGGAAATCAACATATCAGGCAGCAAATGTGGAGAGGAATAAATGGAGAACGTTTAGGCCGAGTCCCTTCAGCATGCCTAGACTGTGTACTCCTCTGCTTAGTTGCTGCCAGCATTTTGTGTGTGGGCGTCTCTGTATTTCCAGCAACTTTTGTATTTCATATCTGCATTTGTAAGAGGATTATACCTTGGCATTAAATACATGGAATACCTGTTGATATTGAGTCCAGAACAAGGGGCCACAGTTTGAGGATAGAGGGGAAGCCTTTTAGGACCGAGATTAGGAAAAACTTCTTCACACAGAGAGTGGTGAATCTGTGGAATTCTCTGCCACAGGAAACAGTTGAGGCCAGTTCATTGACTATATTTAAGAGGGAGTTAGATATGGCCCTTGTGGCTATGGGGGTCAGGGGGTATGGAGGGAAGGCTGGGGCGGGGTTCTGAGTTGGATGATCAGCCATGATCATAATAAATGGTGGTGCAGGCTCGAAGGGCCGAACGGCCTACTCCTGCACCTATTTTCTATGTATGTTTCTATGTATATTGTTTGTGGGAGCCGCCAACACAAAAAAAAACTGAGCTGTGGATATCGAACTAGCGCTTGCAGAAACTTTTAATGGCATCGTGATTACGCATAAATCCTTGCGATAAAAATGTCGCCGTCTCCGAAGCACCGATCAAATGCGCAGGCGTCAGGGTTGTTGCTGTTAGCGAATATCACGCTTGCGCAAAGTATACAAAAGGCCTCTGATTATTCGGTGAAGGTTAGAGCGGGTTTGCGGGAGGGACAGTCGCTGTGACCCACAATCCCGGGACAGTCCAGCTCTCTCGTCCCTCTCTCTCTGCCCCACGATCCGTACACGGGTCCCGGGGAGCTTCCGGCTGATGAGGGAATGGGAACCGATGGATCTCTCAGACAGAGCTGAGCTCCAGCTGTCTAAATGCAAGGATTAGGAACTCGGAGAAACGGAACAAAATCTTTTACATCACCGGTTGAGAAAATCACCTTTGTTCTACCTCCAATCACAAACCAGAGAAAAATTGTAGATGTTGGAAATCCATGCAACAGACACAAAACGCTGGAGGAATTCAACATTAGTACTCTTTTCCATAGATGCTGCCTGGCCTGCTGATTTCCTCCAGCATTTTTTGTGTGCTCCTTGTTCTACCTCCTCTGGTGAGAAAATCCTTCATTACCCGCTACAGGCCTGCTACATAGGTTGTGTGAGAGTGCAGATGAACTCGATCAAACCCAGATGAGATCAAAGTTCTTATCGCCAGTGATTTGGTTGCTGTTGAAATGAATACCTCTGTATATAAAGTTCAGTTTTCACATGTTGTCACTGGGCAAGAATTGTACAGCACAAGATTTTTGCAGACACTGGTCATTACAAATTAGAGGGGACATTAGTGGGAAGGTGGGGAGACCTCCAGTGTCCCTGATACCCTCACATACCTGACTCCCTGTAACCCTGCACGTTAGGGAGTTGGAGCTGGAAATGGATGAATTCCGGATCATTCAGAAATCAGAGGGGATGACACGAAGAGAGGTGAGTTACACCCAAGGTGCAGGACACAGGAAACTGGATGCGAGTCAGGAAGGAGAATGAGGTTAAATAGCCATCACAGAGTACTCTTGTGGCCATCCCCCAGGACAACAGGTAGACCACGTTAGGAACTGTTGGCAGGGAATTAGCTAGCACAGGAAAGTCAAAGGGGATTTGTTAGTTAGGGGAACAGAACTAGAAGGGGACTAATATCCTAGTGGTCATGCTTGCTAGTGCTAGTGGATGTTAAACTGAAGTTGCAGGGTGGATGGGAGCCTGAATACCAGAACAGATAGTGGAGTCATTGAAGTGAATTGACTTTATTACTTACATCCTTCATATACATGTGGAGTAGAAATCTTTATGTTCCGTCTCCATCTAAATGTGCAATTTGTAGTAATTTGTAATAAACAGTATGTACATCAGAATGGTCAATATAATATAGAAATACAATTGTATCAGCATAAATATATGAGTCTGATGACCTGGTGGAAGGAGCTGTCCCAGAGCCTGTTGGTTCTGGCTTTCATGCTGTGGTACCATTTCCCGGATGGTAGCAGCTGGAATAGTTTGTAGTTGGGGGTGAATCAGGTCTCCAGTGATCCATCAGGCCCTTTTTTACACATCTGTCAGTGTAAGTGTCATGAATAGTGGAAAGTTCACATCTACAAATGCACTGGGCTGTCCGCACCACTCTCTGCAGAGTCCAGCGATTGAGGGAGGTACAGATCCCATACCAGGCAGTAATGCAGCCAGCCAGGATGCTCTCTATTCTGCCCCTGTAGAAAGTTCTTTACATTTGGGGGCACATTCCAAACTTCTTCAGCCTTCTGAGGTGAAACTGGCATGCTTGTGCCTTTTTCACCACACAGCCGGGATGTACAGACCACGTGAGATCCTCGACGATGTTTATGCCGAGGAACTTAAATCTGTTTACCCTCTCAACTCCAGATCCATTGATGTCAATAGGGGTTAGCCTGTCTCCATTCCTTCTGTAATCCACAACCAGCGCCTTTGTTTCTGTGACATCGAGGAAGTGGTTGTTTTCTTGACACCAGTCAGATGTTGTTCAAACTTCAGACAAAGTCAGCAATCAAAAGGTTGAGCATGGTGCTTCGAATGTACTGAGCTGTGTAAATCAAATGCAAGAAACATCATGGGAAAACCAGATGAGCTCAGTGCATTGAATTCTGATATTGTTACCATTACTGGGACTTGGTTGAAACCAAAAGTCTGAGGGATTGAGAGGAACAAATTTACAGAGAGATCACAGACTATGCCAGAAACAAAGACTGATACAGTAAGTGATTTTAACTTTCCATATATTGACTGGGCGTCCCATACTGTAAAAGGACTAGATGGGGCAGAGTTTGTCAAATGTGCTCTCAACCAGTAGAATTCTCAAAGTAGAAGTGTGCAATAAGCTATTAGGAAATGATCCAGTGCTAGTGACAGAAATTAGTGTATGGGAAGACTTTGTACCTAGTGATCATAATACCATGAGATTCCAAGTAAATATGGAAAGAGAGAGGTCTCGACCACAGGTTGAGATTCTAACTTGGGAAAGGTCAATTTTGGTGGTATCAGAAAGGATCTGACAAGTGTGAATTGGGACAGGATGTTTCTGGCAAAGGAGCACTTGGTAAGTGGGAGTTCTTCAGAAGTGAAGTTTCGAGGGTTGTATGTGCCTGTCAAAATAAAAGTTTGGTAACTGGTGCAGGGAACCTTGGTTTTCCAGAGATATTGAGGCCCCGGATATTTTGTTTCTCTAAATGCCTCAGGCTGTTGGGTGCTACCAAGACTCATTAGTGACTACAATATTATAATTCCACGCCCTGAGCTCAGCTGACTTTTTTTGAAGTCATCTTCTGTTGGTTTCTAAAAGCTTCCCAATAGTTTTTGCTCTTTTGTTTGCCCTCTCTTTGGTTTTTACATTGGCTTTGGCTTCTCATTTCAGCCATGGTTCTGCCCTCCAGACTTTACAATGCTTCCAGTTCTTTGGGATGTATCTATCACTCACCTCCCAAATTGCTCCCAGAAACTCCAGCCATTGCTGCTCTGTTGTCAGTTTCTACCAGTTTCCCCTTCCAATCAAGTTTGGCCAGCTTCTCTGTCATAGAAACATGGAGAAGGTCAGTGCAGAAACGTGCCCACTCTGGACGATCAGTGAATGGTAATCTATACTGTGAATGGTATCTATAATGTGAAAAAGACTAAGGAGCTGGTGGTAGACCTGAGGAGAGCTAAGGTACTGGTGACCCCTGTGTCCATCCAGGGGGTCAGTGTGGACATGTGGTGGCCAGTGCTATCATGTTTGCTGTTGTGTGCTGGGGCAGCAGGCTGAGGGTAGCAGACACCAACAGAATCAACAACTCATTCGTAAGGCCAGTGATGTTGTGGGGATGGAACTGGACTCTCTCACGGTGGTGTCTGAAAACAGGATGCTGCCTAAGTTGCATGCCATCTTGGTCAATGTCTCCCATCCACTACATAATGTACTGGGTGGGCACAGGAGTACATTCAGCCAGAGACTCATTCCACCGAGATGCAGCACTGAGCGTCATAGGAAGTCATTCCTGCCTGTGGCCATCAAACTTTATAACTCCTCCCTTGGAGGGTCAGACACTCTGAGCCAATAGGCTGGTCCTGGACTTATTTCATAATTTACTGGCATAATTTACATATTACTATTTAACTATTTATAGTTCTATTACTAGTAATTATTTATGGTGCAACTGTAACAAAAAACAATTTCCCCCAGGATCAATAAAGCATGACTATGAATATACGAGGAGGCAAAATAGATAGGGTAGATTTTACATAGCATTCTTGCAGCTGTATTTACTCAGGACACAGATACCCATTCAAACTTCTCATCAATGGTGGAATCGAGCTCACATGCATCACTTGTGCTGGCATCTCATTCCACACTCTCAACCATTTCACTGAGAGGTTTTCCACATATTCCCCTTAAATTTTCACCTTCCCCACTTACCCATGACCTCTGGTTGTCGTTCCACCCAAACTCAGTGGTAAAAGCCTGATTGCATTAACCCTATCCATACCCTCATAATTTTGTATACTTCTAACAAATCCTCAAATCATGTATAATTTCCTTGTTTATGTTTAAAGCCTTTTTTAGGGGTCTAAGATGATGAGGGGCATTGATCATGTGGATAGTCAGAGGCTTTTCCCAGGGCTGAAATGGCTAACATGAGGAGCCTGAATAACAGAACATATAGTGCAGAGTTGTGGAGACAGATGTTGTTCAGACTTCAGATAAAGTCAGGAATGAAAAGTTTCAGCAACTTTAGTTTAATCCCCCACACACAAACACAAACCCACCTTCCACCATGCAGCTCTATCACCCCTTTGGCTTTCATCTCCCAGATCAATAAAAAGGAGGTGCATACCAGGTACAGGTAAATAGGAACAAATGGGGTACTTATGAAGTACAGGATATTCAAGTGAACACTTACGAAAGAAATAAAAGAAGGCATGAGGTTGCCCAGCAGACAAGGTGAAGGAGAATCTTCAGGGATTCTGCAGATATGTTCAGAGTGAAAAGATTGCAAGGGAGAAAATTAATCCTCTGAAAGATCAGAATGGTAATCCATATGAGGAGACAAAATAGATGGGGGAGATTTTTTTGCCATCTGTATTTACTCAGGAGATGGTCACAGGGTCTATAGAAGTGAGGCAAAGCAGCATCAACTTCATGGACCCTGTACAGATTACAGAGGTGGAGGTGTTTGCTGTCTTAAGGCAGATTACCATGGAAAAATCACCAGGGCCTGACAAGTTGTTCCCTATGACCCTGTGGAAGACAAGTGCAGAAATTGGTGGGGCCCAAGCACAGGTATTTAAATCATTCACAGTGACAGGTGAGGTACTGGAGGTTTGGAGCCAATGTTATTCCGCTGTTCAAGAAAGGCTCCAAATATAAACTAGGAAATTATACGTTGGTGAGCTTGACATCAGTAGTGGAAAAGTTATTGGAACGTATGTGCAGGAACTGGATATATAATTATTTGGATAGATGTGGACTGATTAAGGATAGACAGCATTGCTTTGTGCATGGTAGGTCATGTCTAACCAATCTTATAGAGACTCTCGAGGAAGTTATCAGGAAAGTGGATGAAGGCAAGGCAGTGGATGTTGTCTACATGGATTTTAGCAGGGCACTTGACAGAGTCTCATATGGGGGGTTGGTCAAGAAGGTTCAGTCACTCAGCATTCAAGATGAGATAGTAAATTGGATGAGACACTGTCTTTGGGAGAAGCCAGACTGTGGTAGCAGATGGTTGCCTCTCTGACTGGAGACCTGTGACTAGTGGTGTGCCACAGGGATCAGTGCTGGATCTGTTGCTGTTTGTCATCTATGTCAGATATCTGGATGATAACATGGTTAGCTGTATCAGCAAATTTGTGGCTGACACCAAGGCTGGGGGTGTAGTGGACAGTGAGGAAGACTATCATGGCTTGCAGAGCAATCTGGACACACTGGAAAAAATGCGTTGAGAAACAGAAAATGGAATTTAATGCAGACAGGTGTGAAGTGTTGCACGTTAGTAGGAACAAGGTCTTACACAGTGACTGGTCGGGCTCTGAGGAGTGATGTAGAAGGAAGGGATCTGGGAACGCAGGTCCATAGTTCACTAAAAGTGGTGCCCCAGTTAGATAGGGACGGAAAGAAAGATTGTGGCACATTGGCCTTCATAAACCAAAGTACTGAGTACAGGAGATGGATGTTATGTTGACGTTGTATAAGAAATTGGTGAGGCCTAATTTGCACTGTTGTGTGCAGTTTTGGTCACCTACCTACAGGAAAGATGTTAGAGGTTGAAAGAGTTCAGAGAAAATTTGCAAGGATGTTGCCACGTCTGGAGAATTTGATTATAAGGAAAGATTGAACAGATCAGGCCTTTATTTGTTGGAACGTAGAAGATTGAGGGGAGATTTGATGGAGGAGTACCAAAATTATGAGGGGTATAGATAGGGTCAATGCAAGCTGGCTTTTACCACTGAGATTGGGTGGGACCACAACCAGAGGCCATGGGTTAAGAGTGAAAGGTGAAACGTTAAGGGGAAAATGAGGGGAAACTTCTTCACACAGTTGGTCATTCGGGTGTGGAATGAGCAGTTAGCACAAATGGTGAATGTGAGCTCAATCTCGACACTTAAGAGGTATGAGTAGGTACCTGGATGGTAGAGATATGGGAGTAGAAAGTTTAGTTCAGCACAAACTAGATAGGCTGAAGAGTCTCTTTCTGTGTTGTACTTTTCTATGACTGTGACAAGAACCTTAAATAATACTAATATTCACTTTAATTCCTTTTAACAGACCAACCATTCATCTCAGCAGCAAATTTTTATACGGTGTTTAAACTGTGGCACTTTAAATTAACAGTACATAAAAGAAAATCCCAGCTGCAGGTCAACAAAGGCTATTTGTGTGAGAGTGTTTCAGTTACTGTGGAGCCAGAGACCTATGTAGCTCAGTGGGAACAGGGAATAATACCAGTGGAGAGAGTCAAACTGATCCAAGTCACATATTTGAGACGGCAGAAATGCCCCATTCGTATAGAGACAGGAAGAGCAACAGAGAGTTTAATTCCAGATACCAGATACCATTTAATTCCATATACCAGCACTCTGCACAGTTAGAAGATGATTTCTCCTTCCAACTTGGGTTGACTGTCACTGTAACAGTGTGATGTCAGATCACACCTTGGTGACTAAAGTAATCTCATCTGAAATGTTGTCCTTCACCCATTGATGGATTTTGTAAATCTTTTTACAGGTTAAAAACTACAAGGATTTTTTCTATGGGAATCTTGAACACAACACACCAGTTTTGCTGTCTCTGTCCAGATATTTAAGAAGTGGAGCAAGAGAACCACTCGATCATCCTTCCTCCTCAGACTGTGGGGAGGGATTTACTCGATCATCTGACTGACTGGCACGCCCATCATTTTACACATGGGGAGAGGCCATTCACTTGCTCAGACTGTTGGAATGGATTCCCTCAGTCATCTCAGCTGAAGGTACATCAGTAAGTTCACACTGGTCAAGGCCATTCACCTGTTCTGTTGGTGAGAAGGGATTCAGTCGGTCTTCCCACCTGTGGACACACCAGACAGTTCACACTGGGCAGAGGCTAGTCATCTGGTGAATTTGTGGGAAGGATTCACTTGGTCATCTGACCTCATGGCTCACCAGCGAGTCCACACTGGGGAGAAGCCATTCACCTGCTCAGAATGTGGGAAGGGATTCACTCGTTCATCCACCCTACAGAGTCACCAGCGAGTTCACACAGGGGACAGGCCATTCACCTGCTCAGACTGTGGGAAGGGATTCACTTTGTCATCTCAGCTACTGAGCCACCAGTCAGTTCACACCGGGGAGTGGCCATTCAACTGTTCAGACTGTGGGAAGGGTTTCACTTGGTCACCTGACCTACTGGTGCACCAGCGAGTTCACACCGGAGAGAGGCCGTTTACCTGTTCAGTCTGTGGGAAGAGATTCACTCGGTCATCCGACCTACAGAGTCATCAGCGAGTTCACACTGGGGAGAAGCCGTTCACCTGCTCAGAATGTGGAAAGGGATTCACTCAGTCATCCAACCTACAGAGTCATAAGCGAGTTCACACTGGGGAGAAGCCCTTTACCTGCTCAGACTGTGGGAAGAGATTCTCTCATTCATTTCACGTACTGACCCACCAGCGAGTTCACACTGGGGAGAAGCCGTTCACCTGCTCAGAATGTGGGAAGGGATTCAATCAGTCATCCACCCTACTGAGTCACCAGCGACTTCACACTGGGGAGAGGCCGTTCACCTGCTCAGAATGTGGGAAGAGATTCACTCGATCATCCGACCTACTGAGTCACCAACGAGTTCACACTGGAGAGAAGCCTTTCACCTGTTCAGAATGTGCAAAGAGATTCAGTCGATCATCTGACTTACAGAGTCATCAGCGAGTTCACACTGGAGAGAAGCCGTTTACCTGCTCAGAATGTGGGAAGAGATTCACTCGATCATCCACCCTACAGCGTCACCTGCGAGTTCACACTGGGGAGAAGCCGTTCATCTGCTCAGTCTGTGGGAAGAGATTCACTCGATCATCCACCCTACAGAGTCATCAGCGAGTTCACACTGGGGAGGGGCCGTTCACCTGCTCAGACTGTGGGAAAGGATTCACTCAGTCATCCCAACTACTGGCACACCAGTCAGTTCACATTGGGGAGCGGGCGTTGATATGAATCTCGAGGTTTCATTTCCTGTGGACTGTCATTTTAGGGGAGAGAGAGAGAGAGAGAGAGATTGAGAAGGTGAATCAGTCTGACTTGTAGCTTGTTTACATCACTCGCAGCTTGTTTAGTTTTAACCGAGGACACAGACACTCAGAGTCAGACAGAGACAAAGGAGAAAAAATGGAAGGATCGAAAGAAGGGAACTAGTGGCCAAGGGTCACTGTTTAGAACTTTCCTATGCCCACAAGGGTGGGTTAATTATTGATTCAGTGAACATCGAATGTCTGGTTATCACCTCATTTGATCCATTGGAGTGGATCGGATTTGTGAAGACCACTTATGTCTTATGTGCCTGGGTATGGTCTGGTAATTCACTTGAAGATGATACCCCTTGTGACAAGTCCCTTTCGGTGATAATTCGTACGTGGATTTAGAACGACAAGGATAAAATCTACAGCGACTGTTCTCTTGTTTTACCACCGTGGAACCTATGGAATTTGACATAATTGCCTTGTCTCGACATTTACCCTGGATTACAAATATCTCTCTCTCATCAACTATTCCATGGATGAACTGAACTTTCATACTTTACCATCTCAAGACCCTATCTCAATAGTTTGGGAGTTATATTTAAATATATATATATATATACACACACACACACACACACACGTAACACTGTTCAATTTTGTTTATCTTGTTTTAGTTACTATCTTATAAGTAGATACTAATAAAGATAGTGATTTTAACATCAAAACCAGACTCCAGGTGTAGTCTATTGCTACTGGTTTGTTTCTAAAGCATTACGGTTTGTAACAAAATTGGGGCCTGCGTCCGGGATATGAACAAATTTGGGGGCATATTGATTATCAGTTTCATTGGGGAAATCCCTTTTGATTTATTTGTGTGTGAAAAATCAGCAGCAATGGATGTTGATAGATTTCTGCAAGCGCCAACCTCTGAAGCATTAGAGGATGCCAGAAGGATTGAGTTGTTGAGTCTTGCTAAAAAGTTAAAACTTGGAAAGGTGAAATTGACAATGAGGTCACAGATGCAGAGGATAATAACTGAGCATTGTTTATCCAAGGGTGTGTTTAAAGTGGAGGAGTTGGAGGTGTTTCCTGAAAGTAAACCCACTGAGTTTGCGCTCCTGTACAAGTTAGAAAAATTAAAGATGGAGGCTGCAGAATGGCAGAGGCAGCTTGAGGCTAGAGAGGCAGAAAAACAGAGGGAGGAAGCAAAACGACAGAGGCTGTATGAGCTGGAAAAGATAGATTGCTGCAAAGGGGTCTAATGTTACACTCTGGTGATAAGTTTGAGTCCAGTCAGGAAGTTAAATTAGTACCTCCATTTGATGAGGCAGAGGTTGATAAATACTTCCAGCATTTTGAGAAGTTTGCTCAGAGTTTAAAGTGACCAAAAGCGGGTTGGCCAATTCTCTGACAAAGTGTAATTAAGGGGAAGGTTCAGCGAGCCTATTCTGCCTTGACAGTTGATGAAGCAGCTGATTATGACATTGTGAAACAGGCTGTGCTGAAAGCTTACAAGTTGGTCCCAGAAGCATACAGGCAAAGGTTTAGAAATTTAAGAAAATTGTTGTATGAAATTTGCTTATGAGAAGTTTGTGTGTTTTGAATGCCGGCGCACATATGAAAATGTAAATGATGATTTTAACAGCTTGAAAGAGTTGGTTTTAATTGAAGAATTCAAAAGGTGCATCCCTGATGACATAAAGACATGCTTAGATGAAAAGGATGCTGCCACTTTGCAATAGTCTGCTAGATTAGCAGATGAGTTTGCTTTAACTCATAAGGTTCAGTTTACCCGGAATAAGAGCTTCCAAAAGAGTAGCAGGAATAACCAGGGTAAACCAGAAGTTAAAGCTGGGATTAGTAACAAGAGTAAGGATGAAGGGAAGCAGTTGAAGGAGAAATATTCTGATCTTTCTTGTTACTATTGTAAGAAAGCTGGTCATATGATAGCTAATTATTCTATCCCGAAGAAGAAAAAGGAAAAGGAGGCCGTCCGAAATGCCTGTGATCTGTATGTTGAAGCACCTATAAACCCACAGGGTTCTGAACATTCTGTTGAGGCTTAGTTAAGGACTGAGAGGTCTGACTGAGTTAAGAAGGGATTCGATCATTTTATGTCAGATGGGTTTGTATTAGTAAAGGAAGGGTCAACCCCGATACCAATGAAAATTCTTCGAGATACTGGGCTTCTCAGTCAGTTACGTTAGACAGTGTTCTAAAGTTTGGTGATGAGACTAACATTGGTGAGGTAAATCTTATTAAAGGCATTGGGGGTGGCATGGTTTCTGTGCCATTGCACAGGGTAACTTTATAGTCAGGGTTGGTTTTTGGACCTGTTAAAATCAGATTATGCTCCAGTTTACCGGTGGAAGATGTTACTTTGCTGTGAGGGAATGACCTGGCAGATGGTAAAGTTGTTCCTGCAGTGTAGTTGACAACTAAGCCAACCACTGATGACCCACAGATGGATTTTAATATTTATCCTTCCTGCGCAGTAACTCAAAGTATGGCTAAAAAGTCTGCCAATGGAGACGGTTCTGTGCAGCATGATTCTGGTACCTATGACAGCCAAAATCGGGATCAGGTTATGATGACTTGTAAGGGTCTTTTCTGCCTTCATTGTTTCAACAGGATTCAGGTACTAAGTCTGATGAGAAAGATTTATCCGTGTCTAGGAAGGAGTTTATAGCAGAACAGAATTGAGACCCTGAGACTGAACCTTTAAAAAAAAACAGCTGTCTCAGATGATGCGAATAAGAAAGTGCCAGTAGGGTATTATCTCAAGGATGGAGTGTTAATGAGGAAGTGGAGGCCACTTGCTATACCTGCGAGTGAGGAATGGGCAGTTGTTCACCAAGTTGTAGTCCCTAAAGTTTATAGGACTGAAATTTTAACTTTCCCCCACAGTATGCCCTTAGGTGGCCATTGAGAACCTAGAACAGTTCAGGCCCTATGGCCCACAATGTTGTGCTGACCCTTAAACCCTGCCTCCCATATAACCCCCCCACCTTAAATTCCTCCATGTACCTGTCTAGTAGTCCCTTAAACATCACTAGTGTATCTGCCTCCACCACTGACTCAGGCAGAGCATTCCACGCACCAACCACTCTCTGAGTAAAAAACCTTCCTCTAATATCCCCCTTGAACTTCCCACCCCTTACCTTAAAGCCATGTCCTCTTGTATTGAGCAGTGGTGCCCTGGGGAAGAGGCGCTGGCTATCCACTCTATCTACTCCTCTTAATATCTTGTATATTTTGGAGTGAATAAAACTGTAAGCAGGATTATGAAATAATTTTACTGGCCTAATTTGAGGAAAGATGTTGTGACCTATTGCAGAACCTGTCGCACTTGTCAAGCTGTGGGTAAACCCAATCAGTTCACCCCAGTGGCCCCACTCCGGCCTATACCTGCTTTCAGTGAACCTTTTTCCAAAGCTATAGTAGATTGTGTTGGCCCATTGCCAAAGACTAAAGCTGGCCATCAGTATTTGCTAACTATTATGTGCACTGCATCCAGATTCTCAGAAGCAATACCTCTCAGAAATATTAAAGCTAAAACTGTGGGGAGGGCTCTTATCAGTTTTTTTTTACTTTATTTGGTTTGCCTAGAGAAATCCAGTCTGATCAATGAAGTAATTTTACATCTGGATTGTTCCAGCAGGTAGTTTATGAACTGGGAACTAAAAAAATTACATCGTCTGCATACCATCCAGAATTACAAAGGGCTTTAGAAAGATTTCATTCTACCCTCAAAACAAAGATTAAGACATACTGTGTAGAAAATGGAAAAGACTTGGATGAAGGCAAACTGTCTTTTTTGCTTTTGTTCGCAGTAAGTGTCTCGGTACAGGAAAGACTGGGCTTTAGTCCATTTGAACTTATATTTGGTCATAGAGTGAGGGGAACTTTGACCTTGTTAAAGGAACAATGGACTGATGGGGATGTACATGTTAACCTGTTAGACTATGTTTTGAAGTTCAAAAATAAACTACACCAAGCCTGTAGTCCAGCGAGACAAAACTTAAAGATTTCTCAAAACAAAATGAAGTGTTAATTTGATGAGTGGGCTTGCAAAAGAAAATGTCAGATGGGGGATAACGTGCTTGCCTTATTTCCAATGTTGACGAATCCACTTCAGGCGAAATTCAATGGACCCTATGAAATAGTCTCTCCAAGTAATGATGTGAATTATGTTATTAAAACACCTGACCGACGTAAACTAACACAGGTCGTACACATAAATATGATAAAGCCTTATTTTGACAAGCAAACCACGTTCACAGTACATGACGTAGATATTGGTCAAGCCAAACCAATTAAGCAACAGCCGTATTGCATGAACGTAGAAAAGCATAAATTGGCTGAGCAAGAAATTGAATATATGCTGAAAATGGTATTATTAGGCCTTCAACATCAAATTGGAGCTCACCCTGCGTTATTGTGCCCAAACCTGATGGTAGTGTTAGATTTTCCACTGATTATAGGAAGGTAAATGCAGTAACATAAACAGATGCCTATTCAATCTCTAGGGTGGATGATTGCATGGATAAGGTTGGAAGAGGTAAATTTCTTACAAAGATTGATCTGTTGAAAGGGTATTGGTGTGTTCCATTGATGGACAGAGGTAGAGAAATTTCTGCGTTTGTGACACCTTCTGGGTGGTATGAATACAATGTTTTGCCATTTGGAATGAAAAATGCTCCAGGAACATTCCAGAGAATGATTGATTCTGTAATTCGAGGGTTAGAACACGCAGTTGCCTATATTGATGACTTAGTCACAGGGAGTGACACTTGGGAAGAGCATATCTCTGCAGTAGAAAAGCTGTTTGACAGGCTTTCCCAGGCCAACCTTACAGTTAACTTAGCTGAGAGTGAATTTGGCCATGCCACTGTGACCTATCTTGGCTATGTAGTAGGTCGAGGCAAGTTGTCACCTGTTCAGGCAATTTCTGAAGTTCCTATTCCAACTGGTAAGAAGCCTCTTAGAAGGTTCCTGGGAATGGTTGGATATT
This sequence comes from Mobula birostris, assembly GCF_030028105.1. Classification (NCBI taxonomy): domain Eukaryota; kingdom Metazoa; phylum Chordata; class Chondrichthyes; order Myliobatiformes; family Myliobatidae; genus Mobula; species Mobula birostris. The sequence goes on from NC_092382.1 coordinate 83,021,648, forward strand.
ATCATAAGTTCTGTAAGAACTTTGCAGATATCGCTCTTCCTCTGACTAATCTCCTGAAGAAGGGTGAAAAGTTTGTCTGGACCGAGCCGTGTCAGGAGGCATTTGATCGATTGAAAGTTATTATTTGACATTAGGCCAATCAATGTAGTGTCATCAGCAAATTTAATTAGCAGATTGGAGCTGTGGGTGGCGACACAAGTCATGGGTATAAAGAGAGAAAAGGAGGGGGCCAAGGAGACAACCCTGCGGGGTATGTGTGCTGAGGGTCAGAGAGACAGAGGTGAGGGAGCCCACTCTTACCACCTGCCGGCGATCTGACAGGAAGTCCAGGATCCAGCTACACAAGGTCGGGTGAAGGCCGAGGTCTCTGAGTTTCTTGTCGATACTTCACGCTTTCGTATGGCTACCGCTCTGCCCATGACTGCAAGGAACTTCAGAGAACTTTGGAGAGCAGAGAACATCAGAGAAACAAGCCTCCCCTCCATGGACTCTTCCTACACTTCCCCTGCCTCGGAAAAGCTGGCCATGTACTCAAAGATCCTCACAACCCGGACATTCTTGCCGCAAACCCGCTCCCCCATCGGGGAAGAGATACAAAAGCCTTAAAGCGCGTACCACCAGGCTCAAGGACGGCTTCCTGTCTGCGGTTATAAGCCAAATGAATGGTCTCCAGTCCGATAAAATGGACTCGACCTCACAATGTAACTCACCGTGACCCTGCACCATATGTCTATCTGCACTGCACTTTCTCTGAAGCCATAATGCTTTGTTACAGTTACTGTTTTGTCGTATATCAGATCAATGTACTGTCGTAATGTATCGATCTGTGTGGATGGTACGTCAGGCAAGAATTTCACTGTAGCTCAGTACGTGATGATAACAAACAAATTCCCCATATTAATTGTGTGGAAATATTAGACAGACTGAGTTACTTTGGAACCACAGAAGGAAATTTAATTGTCATTTCTGAAGAATGCAAACAAATGGAAAAGGCTTCAATCTCGCATTATGATCTGCGGTAACTGGGATCAGGTGACCGGTGGTGAGTCTCCCATATCAATATCAGAATCAGGTTTAATAGCACCGGCAAATGTCATGAAATTGGTTGTCTCTGCGGCAGTAATAGAACCTAATTCATAACAATAGATTTTAACAATTGTGATATAAAATAAGAACATACATATTAAACAGTTAAATGATGTAAGTAGTACAACATAAAAATAAACTATTTTAATTGTGTGGAACTATTTGACTGACTGGGTTGTTGTATTGCAAATTCTGGAGTGAAGCTTAACTAAACTACACATTTATGAGAAGCTCAGATAAATAGAAAAGGCTAAATTCTCACATAAATGGGTCATAGATCCAGAAACATTGGCTGCACTTCAGCAGGTAAAAACAGTGGAATGAAACATGTTGTCCACCCACAACGAGAGGACGTGACAGATCCGGATCTCACTGCCTTGTCTGAACGGGTGAAAGATGAAGCTACACGGACACGTAGAGCAGTGACCGGAAGATGCTGCAGATCTGCGGGAAAACGTGAACAGGGAACGGGATCAGGTGACGGGTGGAGGGTCTCCCACCTGAACAGGTGACTCTGCTCCTCACTCCTCACACGCTGTCCGGCCCATCCGCCGCATTTCCCATATTATTGCATAGTTACATTTCCCTCTATACCTTTCCCGTCCCTTTCCCTCCACCTCCAGGTCACAGAGTTACGGGGTCGATTCCCATCCCGATCTGACAAACTTTTCAGACACAAACTGGAAATGTGCAGGTTTCATTTAAATCAGTCTGTGTTTATAAACACTAATTTCTATTCACATTCCTCCAGCCTCACTGGACAGGAACACGGAAACACCAAGTGAGAAACAGCAGGAGGTGGCCATTCAGCCCCTCTAACCATCAACAAGATGGCGGCTGCTCTCCCATCTCAGCCACATGTTTCTGCCTGATCCTCATTTCCTCGATCCCTTCAGTCTCCACACATCTGCCGGCCTCTGTTTTATGTGAGGACGATCACTGAGTCCTCACCGCCCTCTGTGGTGGGGATTTACAGACATTCACCACCTTCGGAGTGGAGACATTTCCCCTCATCTCAGTCCCGGACAGTCCACCCCCTTTTTCAGAGACTGGGATCCCTGGTTCAACCGGTAATGATGTTGTGCATTTCAATGTGTTCACCCCTCGGTCCTCGATTCTCCAAATGAAAGGGTTATCACATTTGATCTTTCTTCATATGATGACCCACCACTCCAGGGATCAGTCTGGTGAATCTTCATTGCACTCTCTATAACAAATACTCTCTAACCTCTTTGTTAACCCTCTATGGAATTAATTTCCATCTTCTGCAGCCCCGTGTTGCCCCAACCACTCACCTCCCACCCCTGTCACTATTTCCACCTTCCCACCTCCCCCTCACCTGGATCCACCTCTCACTCCCCAGCTCTTGCCCCATCCCCACCCCTCACCTCTTTTCTCGGACTATTTCCCGTCCACTCTCAGTCCAGAGGGAGGGTCTCGGCCCGAAATGTTGACGGTCCATTTCCCTCCACAGATGCTGCCCGACCCACTGAGTTCCTCCGGCAGTTTGTTCTTTGGTCTGTGTGACCCGTGTTAGTGTGGGGAGCGGGATTTTACACCATATTCCCGGTACAATCTCAACAAAACACAAATAATTGTCACTTTGCCCGGACCATTGGCCCCGCTCGCAGGGCAACAGTCTGCCGGTGTTTGCCCCCCAATGTGGTGAATCGCCACCACCGTGGGCTCAGACATTTCCACAGATGAGCCCCTCCTGTCCCCACCGGGACAAACATCCTGTCCGCCCCCTCTCTCACCGTCTTCATCCTCTCCCTCCCCGGGGAACCGGCATCAAACCGACGGGCCGAGCGGTCTCCTCCTACCTCTCAGCGATACATCAGACTCCGGCCGCAGGAGACGCTTCACAAACGCCCCAACTTCCCTCGGAGGGAAATGGAAATAAATCAGAAAGCGGACATTTACTTTGGGATTTGCTTTAAGGATTTCGGAGCTGCGGGCGACGGAGTCAGCGGGGGTAACGCCCTCTTGGGCGGTCCGCCTCCGCGACTGGGTGTAACCAGTGATTGACATCGCTTCGCACCAATGGGAATAGCGCGGCTTCAGAATCCTCTGTTGACAGCGGTGGGGGAGGGGGAAGAGGCTGGTCACGTGATTAGTAGCCCTGCCGTTAAACCAAGCTCGAGCTCCCCAGCGCGTGGGTGACGTAAGACACCACAGACGTGGGCGCAGATCCCGGTGTGGGGGACCCATGTGTGACGTCAGTCACTTGGGGGGTGTGACGTCAGGCGGGTGGGGGGCGCTTGTATTTAAAAGCACCTTAATGGACGTTTCTTATGATTTCAGTGGGACAACAACATTAATCACGGGTTTCATCACTGAATCCAGTGTTGTGAGATGTAAAGTCCCTGTTATGTGTCCGGCTGTGCCGTGTTGTTGGTGGAGTGGGCAGCGTGGTGTTTGTCTCGATTCGGGTCACAACACCAGAATTGCCAGCGGGGCCCACACACAGTGTATTAGTGACCAGAAAACCTCCCGTCCCTGCAGTCTCTGTCTCCTGGTAAACTCAACACCCTGACAATGTGGATCATAGACACCCCTTCCTCTCAGAGTCAGGGAATCATTCAGACAGTGATCAAAGAGAGGAATTATATTTATTGGTCATTAAAGTTCACCCAGATTCGTGTGTATGAATTTGATGCGGAGTTCGGGAGTGTCACAGTGAAAGGGCGGCAAGGCTGAACTCTCTCCCTTGTCCAAACAGTCTTTCCAGCTGAGGCAGCAATTCACAATTTACTTCCTCTGACCTTTCATTCCTCTGACCTGCTTTTCACTTCTCCCTGGGACCACCCTCCATCCCTTTCTCCTCCTGTCTAATCTCCTCTGCTATTAGATATTTTTCCCCTCCTGCTTTTGAGGTTTCCCACCGACCTGGCTTCAACTATCACCTTCGAGCGAGCCTTTTCCTCACCGCTCCGTTTTTATTCAGATATTTCCCCCGTTCCTTCTCAGTCCTGAAGAAGGATCTGAATCGTAATCGTATTTTTCTGTGAGGGAGGAGACCCGGAGGTGAGCTGGTCACACACGGTATCAGGAGAGTGACAGTAATGTGATTTCCTGTGTCACGGGTAGAGACAGAAGTCTCATGTGAGCAGTTGGTGAAGGTACAATTATCAGTTGTTTAGCAGAACTCGTTTGGTGTTTGTATTGTCCAGGTGATCTAAGGCCGTGTGGAGAGCCATTGTGATCACATCTGCCATGGACCTATCGTGGTGAGGGAGGAGTTCATTCTCACCATGACCAACCCTTCAACATCTCATCACCAGAGGTGTGAGAGCCACTGGATGATAGTCATTAAAGCAGCTCACTCTGCTCTTCGTGTTACTTGTCATCTGTAATCAGTAATTTGATTGAGAATGTACAATGGATAGTAAGTTTGCAGCAAGTAAGTTCAAACTACTATGTTTTCGAAAAACAGCACGTATAAACACTGCCCTCCCTTTCCTTGACCCCAATCAGCCTCTCCCCTTCCTTACTGCCTTCCATCTCCACCCCATCTTCCCTCTTACCCCCACTTTGGACATAAGTTCAGGGTGAAAGCTGAAATATTTGAGGGGAATCTGAAGGGGAATTCTTCACTCAGAGTTTGGTGAGAGTGTGGAATGAGAGTTAGGTGAGAATGCCAGCAGAAGTTGTGGATGTGGGTTCTATTTAGACACTAAAGAGAAATTAGGGTGACGACATGGATGGGAGGTGTATGGAGGCTATGGTGCAGGTAGTTGGAACTGGGCAGTGAAAACAGAAACAGGTCAGCATTGACTAAATGGGCCGAAGGGCCTGTTTCAGTGCTGCTGGGCTCTGTGACTTCAATAATATTGTAATTTGCAATTTCCAGTCAGTGCTTTGCTGCTAATGACTGAGCCTGGAAATTTACAGTGTGGGTGAAGAGGCTGCCCAGTGACTGTTCCTGTGCTCAAAGTCACTGGGACATCCCATCACTGAGCAGATATTGTCATCTCCATTCTCTTTCACTCAGTCTGTCATTCAACACGTTCACTGTTCACAGGAAATCACAGAACTCACAGAGAAGGGAACCCCGACAGAGGGTTCCCCGCTCTTCCTCTGTCTGGTGATGGGGAAAGGCTCCCAGTCCCAGGGAGTGATGTGGGAATCCTTTGTGGAAATGAGGAATGGGTTGGCAAAGTTGGACACAATGCTGAAAGACGTTCTGGAGGTTGGTATGTTAAAACAAGACACTGAACTGAAAATCACATTGACACATTGCAGACTGCACAATATTACAGAACATAGACAGTACAGCACAGGGACAGGCCAAAATATTGTGCTGGATTGAATAAATTAGTAACCAAATGGCCAACTAAACTACACCCTCAATGTGCTCATATAACATGTGAATGGTTTTATGGTACATTTCAGGAGCTGATGCTATTCCAAATGGATGCCGAAGAAAATGGTATCTGGCAAAAGGAGTGTTAAAGGTACACAACTTTGAACTCGGTTCATCTCGTTTAAGTTGCCAGAATCCAGAGGATGCATCTAATTTACTAAAGTACTTTGCATTAGCAAGCTGTGACATAATTTCTTCACGAGTAGGCAATTTGAAATGCTCTCTTTCAAAGGTCCAATTCAAGTCTCTCTGGTCTAAGCAAATCCTCAGTTTTCTATTTTTCTTATCAACCATGACAAGCAAATTGACCCTTTTAGTCAGTTCATCAATATTTGTTATGACTCCGAGCCATTCCATTCTGTCAACCTCTGTTTCAGTTGATGACGTAATGCAAAAGGTACCCTTCTACATGGATGTACTACGGGTGGCTCTGTGTTGTCAATTTTAATTGTGTGCTCTCCTGGAAGACAAATAAGCCCTTTGAACAAGTCCTCATACTCTTTCATCAAGTCACTGTATTCTGACTCTGTGCCACTGTCCACGACTAATTCTCTTTTCACCAAATTCAGTCTCTCACTGGCAAATAAACCCCAGTATTGACTGTACATTCTTTGGCACCACCATAAATGAAGCGTGTGCACAATATTTTTGTGTGATACTTTTGTGGCACTTGAATACCCAGTCACTTTTATATTTGTCTTATGTAACTTTGGTCTTGGCTTTCATGCATTAAACTCAGATTCTGCAAGAACATTTACTTATGCTCCAGTATCAAGTTTAAACAGAATATTGTTTTGGTTCACTTGCAATGGAATAGTCCAGTCATTTTTACTTTGATTGTTTTCACAAAGCACATCTATATAAAACTGAAGTTCATTTTCAAGCACTGCATTTACTTGTTTTAATTTCTTTCTACTTCTGCAACAGTGTGAAAAATGATTACTCTTACTGCAGCTGTTGCACATTTTCCCGGATGCTGGACACTGTTTTGGCCTATGCCGCTGCCCACAGCGAGCACATAGCTTTTTTCTCTCATATGACATCTTGCTCTCTGTCGGTTTTGTTGTCCTTTTATTATTTTTTCTAATTTGTTCACTGTTCCTCACTGCGTCTATGCTGGAGCTCTCAATGAAAAGTTCTTTAGCATGTGACATCACGGTTTTGGAAGCTTTGCAGAGCACCAAGGCTTTTTCCTAGTCTATGTCTTGTTCTCTTAACAGTCTTTCTCTCAGACCATTATCCAGAATGCCACAAACAATTCTGTCTTTAATGAGAGAGTCTGTCAGTTCTCCAAACTCACATGTTTTACCCCGGTGCCTCAACTCAGGAACATATTGATCAATATGTTTACATGTAAAAAGTTTATACCGCTCATACATCACATTACGCTTCAGTATACAAAATGCTTCAAATTTGTCCATTATCAATTTAACTTTAAATTGTCTCCATTTTCAAAAATAAAATGATTATATACATCAGTTGCATCATCGCCTATTACATGGAGTAGAAGGGCAGCTTTTGTTTTTTCCTGTTTTTTATCTGCTTCGATCGCCGATAAAAACAGTTCAAAACATTGTTTAAATCTTCTCCAGTTGTTAGCTACGTTCCCAGACAATTGAAGTGTTGGTGGGGGCTGCAACCTTCCATTTGTAAAACTGTTAGCAAACACCAAAACAGTCCAAACTCTTTTTTTATCTTCGATTCTCCCATGTTAGGAAATGTATTATTCTTCAAGAGCGACTTCTGACACCATAATATAAAAATTGCTGGTGAACGCAGCAGGCCAGGCAGCATCTCTAGGAAGAGGTGCAGTCGACGTTTCAGGCCGAGACCCTTCGTCAGGACTAACTGAAGGAAGAGTAAGGGATGCCCCACCTCCCCCTCATACCCAATCTGTTACTTATTTTTATGCACACATTCTTTCTCTCACTCTCCTTTTTCTCCCTCTGTCCCTCTGAATATACCTCTTGCCCATCCTCTGGGTCCTTCCCCCCCCCCCCGTCTTTCTTCCCGGACCTCCTGTCCCATGATCCTCTCATATCCCTTTTGCCTATCACCTGTCCAGCTCTTGGCTCTATCCCTCCCCCTCCTGTCTTCTCCTATCATTTTGGATCTCCCCCTCCAACTTTCAAATTCCTTACTCACTCTTCCTTCAGTTAGTCCTGACGAAGGGTCTCGGCCTGAAATGTCGACTGCACCTCTTCCCAGAGATGCTGCCTGGCCTGCTGCGTTCACCAGCAACTTTTATGTGTGTTGCTTGAATTTCCAGCATCTGCAGAATTCCTCTTGTTTCTGAGACCATGTTGTGTTCTTTATATTAATACAGTACGTATCCTGGGTTATTAATAAAGAACCATATTCTGAAAGAAATAGAACTTTTATTTCACAAGCACCACGCTTTTACAAAGCCACGTTCATGATCATTCTATCATTCCTGCACAAGCTCAGAACTCTCCCCAATCATGTTCTTACACATCATATCACCACAATTGCAAACAAGAGAAAATCTGCAGATGCTGGAAATCCAAGCAACACACACAAAATGCTGGAGGAACTCAGCATTAGTACTTTTTTCCATAGATGCTGCCTGGCCTGCTGAGTTCCTCCAGCATTTTGTGTGTGTTGCTTGTTCTACCTCCTCTTGTTTTGGACCTTTCTACCCGTGGGAACATGTTTTGACCCATTCTCTCTGGGTACATAATGATATCAAACACCTTTGTCCTGGGCAACAAATAGCTTTCACATCACAAATGTGCCGGATTCCAATGAGACAGACTACTGCCCTTCCCTTCATATTCATTGGCATTGCCATCACTGACTTCACCACCGTCAATCACCTGGGGGAGGGTTCAGGGGAAATATTTATATACAATATAGAAACTGGTCTTACCCGTGTGTAATGTGGTGATGCAAAAGTTGCTGGAGAATTTGCAAGTGAGCAGAAGTGGAGTGATATTTGGAAATCTGACTTTTTTAAGTGTCACTTGGAAATCTGACTTTTTTAAGTGTCATTTGGCAAGTAAATCACATATGGATGGTGTGAAAAAGCTCTGGCGAGAAAATCCTCCATTATCCATTACAGTCCTGCTACAGAGGTTGTGTGAGAGTGCAGATGAACTTGATCAAACCCAGAGGAGATCAAAGTTCTTATTGACAGTGTTTGCTAGCAATTAAAATGAATACCTCTCTACATAAAATTCACAGTGCACATTTTGTCACTCTGTAAAAGGATGTACAGTACAAGATTTATGTGCACACTAGTCATTACAAATTAGAGGGGACATTGGTGGGAAGGTGGGGAGACCTCCAGTGTCCCTGACGCCCTCACCTACAAGATGTGCATCCAGCTGCAGCTTGTAACCCTGCACTCAAGGAGTGGGAACTTGAAATGGATGAATTCCAGATTATCCAGGAGTTGGAGGGGGTGATGGATATGACATGAAGAGAGGTGAGTTACACCCAAGGTGCAGGACACAGGAAACTGGGTGAGAGGAAGAGGAATGAGGTTAAATAGCCATCGCAGAGTACTCTTGTTGCTATCCCACACAACAACAGGTAGACAACAGGAATTCTGCAGATACTGGAAATTCAAGCAACACACATCAAAGTTGCTGGTGAACGCAAAAGGCCAGGCAGCATCTCTAGGAAGAGGTGCAGTCGACGTTTCAGGCCGAGACCCTTCGTCAGGACTCAACAACAGGTAGACCACTTTAGAAACTGTTGAGGGGGATTTCCTGGCAGAGGGAAGTCAAAGGGGCGATAGGGGATTCGTTAGTTATTCATTATTGTCCCACTGGGAAAATACACTATAGTTTCAGCCTTCAAAAGGGGTAGAAACTTGAAAGACATACTAGTCAGAACCAAATTACGAGCAGCACCAAACTGTGAGGTGGGAAACTGCAGAGTATGCACATACCTGCGAATTTCAAAAAGCATACACAACAGAGCTACAGGAAAGTGGGCTGCAATAGAGCAGAGGATAACTTGTGAACAAAAGAATGCAGTATATGCAATCCAGTGTCAACAATGCCATATTATACACAAAGGGGAGACAGGCAACAGCTTGAGAACCAGACTCACAGGGCACCTCCGTAATATCACAACAGGAAACCAAAACAGACCAGTTAGTAGGCACTTCCTGAAGCACGGAATGTACTCCTTGGCAATCCTGGGCCTGGAAACTCACATAAACTGGTCAAAGCTCCGAAGAAAAAGAGGATATGGATTGAAAAACTACAGACATATTTCCCAAATGGCCCAAACGAGGCCTAAAAAGCTCGGCCAGCAAAATAAAATATACCCACTGGAGGGCCAAAACTACACCCAATAATTAAGAAAATTATTGAGAAAACCAGAGTAGGGAGGAAGAGGATGATTCCCTTCAGTCACCCACCCAGAAACAAAATTAAGACAGGTGTCCATTAAATAGGAAAAGTATGTCTTATTTTGGAAATAGAGCCTAACAACTAGGCCTCAGAACAGAACCTAACTCCCCAAATAGTAACATCTAAACAGAATAGAGAGAGATAAAGGTAGAAATTATAACTCTACAAGGGACAACCACTAGGAAGGATAGACTCGTAACGACCAGTTTGATCCAGACTCAGCACTCACTCTAACCTCCCAGCTTCCCCCCATGGGGAAGAATGCGTACCCATCACATGGCCCTGCCCTGAAACCTAACATCTTCAAACCCCCATAAACACAAGTCCTCTTCTCGCCAGGGTGCCTAACTCACCCCACACCACTAATTCTACCTCCCGCCACCCAGCGGACATCCCTCGACCCTACCCCCCCCCCCAACCTAATCCTAACATCCAAAGGACCACACACCCTAACTAAACCGGACAACATCCCAGTTAACCCTGGCCACACCCCCACAAAGGGGCTTACTTAACACTGGGACCCATGCCCCTTTCTTCCCCCCACCCCATGGGGAGGCCTGCATCCACATTCCTCAGCCATAGCCCTAAACATAACAACTTCACCCATCCTACACACCCCCATCGACCTGAGCCCTCTCTCTACCGGGAGGCCAGGTTTACCCCACTTCACCATTGGTTTGGGTGCTCTTTCAACTCCTCCCACCACCGCAAGGTCCCGTGGCCCCACCACCCAGCCATACACCTGAGTCTAACACTTCCAACCCCCCTACACACCCCCATAAACCTGTGCCTTCTCCCCACCAGGGAGCCAAGTTCACCTCACAAACATTCCCAACCCTACCCTTCACCCTAATCCTAACTTCCAACTGACCGTGCACCCGAACTAAACTGGACAGTGCTCCAAATAATCCAAGCCACATCCCATAAAAGGGCTTACATAACAGCCCTTTGCCCTGCCCCTAAACCTAACATCTCCAACCCTCCTACACACCCCCATAAACCCAAGACCTCAACCCACCAAGGGGCCAAATTCACCCAATATCACCAGCAGTTCAGTTCCTGTTTCAGCCCTCCCCCCTACTGCAAGGTCCTCCAGAAACCCCACCCCCAGCAATGCCAATTGCCACCCCACCCCACCCCCCTTCGCTGTGAATCCTCCACCCCCATTACCTAACTCTACCTCCGGGCCTGTCCCTGCCCACAGCACCCCTCAATAAGCTACTGCACAACCCCCAGATTACAGCACTCAGTTCCTATAAAGCCCACCACCCCCAAAACATTATCCATAAGCAATAACTCCACCATTTTAGCAAACTTCAAAATGGAGGTTAACGAGGAGCGAGATCCCAAGAAAGGCAAGTCGGGGACCAAGATGATGACAATCTGGGCCAAAAACAAAGTGGCAGGGTGAAGTGATACTCATCTCCAGTACGAGATGTACAAACACCAGAGGGATATTTTGCCCACTACCCGCACACTCGCATCCTAACTCTGTGGACAGTGTTTGATGGTTGTAATGGTTATAAATGGTTATATAATAAACCCCACGGTTCCAGAATGTTCTTGCCATTTTCAGTTTCAATAAAATATATTTAAATCATTATGGCTGTTATGTCTGCATGTCAAGGGTAAAATAGGACATGATATTGTGTGATAGTAGATGTTTTTTCTCCATGAACGAGTGGTGTAAAACCTAAAAAAATACTCTCCCTGCTCTCTGAAACATTAATTAAGGATTAATCACCCATTTATTAATGTCAGATAGGCTGTTTTAGCATTCTGAATAGATCTGTGGTTAAAACTTTGGTCTAGACACTTGTTATGAGGGGATTCTTGGGCCAGGTCAAAATTGACCCAGACCGTACTGTGAAGGTATAGAATAGGAACAGTATTGAAGGGTTAAAGATATATGTGTTCATGCCATTGGGTTGTAAACTACCCGGATGTAATATGTGTTGTTCCTCCAACCTGAGAGTGAACTCATCGTGTTAGTTAAACAATGAACTGGAAGGGAGAGTGGGTTCATAGTTTTCCCCTGGGATCCCTATTAAATCAATCCTCTCTCACCTTAAACCAGTGCCGTCAGGTTGTTGATTCCACAAAGGAGGGGAAAGGACTGCGCACATTCCCCATTTCTGTTGTTACATACCCTGTAACGGATTAAAGAACCAGCCGAAATGGAACACACCTGGAGTCTGGTTTTGCTGTTAACTATTTCTATTTTTATGAGTAACTGCACAAAACAGTAATATATAACCAGAGAAATCAAACAGGTTAGCAGAACTTATGCATATACAGGTGTGTAAATACAGAACCCAAACTTCTTCAAGTTTAGGTGGTGAGGGACACAGTCTTACGATGGATTGTTCAGTTCAATGCTCACGTTAATTAATGCAAGGTGTTTGTAGTCCAAAAGGTGAATGCTGTGAGAAGGCAATTCTGTCGAAATTCCACAGATTCCATGACAGCAATACAAGATAACAATAGTAGTAGGTTTCATCTCCGAAGTTGTTCCACTCCACACATGAAGTATCACCGACAGTGATCTTCAACAAATATCCTTTCAACACAAGCGGTACCACACTCAAATTCAGCTACGGGTCATCCCAAAGTGGTGGCCACAGGATACTCAAACCAAATCGGCGTATGGATTATCTTCAACAGTAGCTTATCACAAAGGGAACCCTCTTCAAGGGAACCACCACCCAGCCAAGGGTAGACACACCAGTAGATTCCACAAGGTTACCCCAAACACACAATGTGATAGCCACTTATCCAGCTCCACGACATACGAAATAACTCCAACGGTGATTTGCCACAGGGGTGTCTTTCTTCAGTGAACTACCACACCCAGACAAGGGTAACACACAAGTGGTATTCACAAAGGTTTCCCCCTCACCAGAGAATCCTCTCTTGTGGATTAACTACGTGACAATCACACCTTCGTATTCAAATGGAACTCAAACTCACCCCTTACGGGCTACAGAGGAGAGAGTCCAAACAGTGACCTCTTTGTCACTCGGTTTCTTCTGTTTCAAACCTTCCTCTCCTCTCTTCTCTTCCTGCAAACTTGTTCTAGTTGCAGAAAACTTGTGAGTCATTCATCAATACCAGGATCCATCTCAACTCAGCCCTTTTGGGCTGCTGACCGACTCACTGGTGTCTTCCATTGACCAAATCCATCTTGACTCTGAGCACGCGCTTCTCTGTGTCCGTAACTGTTCTTGTAGAAAGTAAACACGCTGCAGAGAAACCATAACATCAAATGTCCATCAAATAACTCCACCTCTCTCTCTCTTTCTCTTTCCATGGCAACCCACAAGCTGACAGCAATAGTCGGTGTCCTTGTAAAAGTGTAAACACGAGCTAAAGGCAGTTCCGCCCCTCTCTCTCTCTCAACAGAAATCCAAAAGTTAGTCTCAGTTCTCTGTTGTTCCTTAAAGTGACAGTCCACAGCAAAAAATAACCTTAGGGGTTCATAACACTGTACATTCATGGTTTGGAACACCTGCATCATGTCAGCCTCAATCTCCTGCACTTCAAGGTGTGAAGTCCCAACCTGCCCAGCCTCTCTCCAGACCTCAGTCCCTCGAGTACCGGCACCATTCTCGTAAATCTCCTCTGCACTCATTCCAGCTTGATGTCCTCTCCCCTGCAGAATGACCAAAACTGAATACAATAATCCAGGTGCTGATACCCTAACAAACACTAATGCAACCTCACTGGCTTCTTCTTCAGGCCTTGAGCCATGAGACATGAAACAGAGGCTGCTCAGCCAATCGAGTCTGCTCCATCATTCCTTCGTGTCCAGTTGATTCTCTCTCTCAACCCCATTCTCCTGCCTTCTCCCCATAATCTTTCAACATCATTTAAAATACATTCAATGACTTGGCATCTACTCAGTCCGTGGCAATGAATTCCACAGATTTACCGCTCCCTGACTACAGGAATTGCTCCTCATCTCTGCCCTCAGTGGATGCCCTGTATGTTGAGGCCGTGGCCTCTGCTCCCAGACTGACACAGTGTAGCGTGCATCTTCTTCATAGCCACTCTGTCCAGGCCTTTCAGTATTCAATAGGTTTCAATGAGATCCCCTCTCTTTCTTCTGGACCAGCGAGTACAGGGTCAAAGCTGTTCAACGCTCCTCACACGTTAACCCTTTCATTCCTGGAATCATTCTGGTGAACCTTCTCCCGACCCGCTCCAATACGAGCACATTTTTTCCTCAGTTAAACTGCTCACAATACAGCAAGAGTGATCTGACCAATGAGTTATAAAGCTACAGTGTCACATCCTTGCTCTTATATGCTAACGTTACAGTTGTTATCCTTAATCAACTCAATCTGCAAGCAAATGTTTAGGGCCTCCTGCTCAAGCACTCACAAGTACCCATACGCCTCTGATTTTTGAATTTTCTCCCATTTAATTTTTTTTCTACACCCTTATTCTTTCTACCAATTGTACGTGACCGTACACTTGCAGACACTGTATTTCATCTGATACTTCGTTGTCTGTTCTCCAAACCTATCAAAGTCCTTCTGCAGACTCCCGCTTTGCTCCAAACTACCTATCCCATACCTATCTTTGTATCAACTGCAAAGTTTGTCACCAAGGTATCGATTTAACATTAAAAGATGCAGTCTCAATACTGACCCCCACGGAACACCATTAGTTACCGACAGCATAACGGAATTCTCCACATTATTCTGACTCTTTCTCCCTTGTCAGTCAGCCAATCTTCCATCCATACAAGCATCTTTCCTGTAAATCCATGAGCTGTGATCTTGTTAAGCAACCTCACGTGCAGCACCTTAGAGACATAGAAAACCTACAACACAGTACAGGCCCTTCGGCCCACAAGGCTGTGCTGAACATGTCCTTACCATAGAACTACCTAGGCTTATCCATACTCCTCTATTTTTCCAAGCTCCATGTACCTATCCAGGAGACTCCTAAAAGACCTCATCGTTTCCACCTCAACACCGCCACTGGCAGCCCATTCCACTCACTTACTGCTCTCTGCGTAAAAAATTCACCCGATATCTCCTCTGTACCTACATCCACGCACCTTAAAACAGTGCCGGCTCGTGTTAGCCATTTCACCCTGGGAAAAAAAAACCTGTCTGTCAACATGATCAGTGCCTCTCCTCATCTTATACACGTCTATCAGATCACCTTTCATCCTCCCTCACTCCAAGGAGAAAAGGCTGAGTTCACTCAACCTATTCTCATAAGCAGTGCTCCCCAATCCAGGCAACATCCTTGTATATCCCCTGTGCATTGCCCTTTCGGCGTGCATTTCCTATCCCCCATTGTAATTTGTCGACCACATACTCACCACTGTTTGGAGGTCTCTCGACAATTCCCATAAGGGATTTATTTTTTTTAACATTTGCTATCCCTTAATTCTACCCACAGATTCGACACCTTCCAACCCTATGCCACCTCTTTCTAATGATTTTATTTAATATTTTACTAACAGGGCCACACAACCCCACTACCAGCTTGTTCTTAGCTTGTTCTTTCAAGAAACATACAAGTATCTGGGAAACAAGAGGACCTGCAGATGCTGGAAATTTAGAGAACTATACACAGTGCAGGAGGAGCTCAGCATGTCAGGCAGCATCTATGGATGGGAATCAACATTTTGGGCCAAGACCCTTCATCGGGACTCTTGATAGCCACGTATCTGGAATATCAACAAGCAAAGAAAATAGAAAGTAGTGTGAAATAGGGAAAACCTTTGACAAAATTTAGTTCAAGGCTTAAAAAACCTGCCAAACAGTTCAATAGTTAACAAATACAACAAAGGCAGTAAATACTTTCATCAGTACCAACATTGACTTTTTTAATGAAAATATCTTGCTCCCACTTCAATCAGTAAAATTTACAAAGATCAATAAGAACTGAAATGACAACTTTAGAAAAGACTATTTACACTCAAACCCACTTAGATTAACACTACCTTGGACAGAAGGAGGAAGAGAAATAACACACATGAAAAAAAAATCACACAACAGTCAGGTAAAACATCTAAGTATATATTTTCATCAAAAATCAACAGGATTCAGCACTCCAGGTGTGTATATGCAATCGTGATAAGAAATACAGACCAGAAAACTTCAATGAGAGGACAACTCAGAAAAATGAATCATCACTATGGAAGAAAACATTAACCAGTGGAACGAGTACGACCCTCCATGGGAGACATCCCAATGATCTGAGCAGACGAGATGGTGACAAGGAAGCATGGAGCACCTGACTGAGAGTTGGAGACCTCTTCCCAGAAACAGAGGGGTTCCTTGCAGAAATACAGGACAAGGTGTTTAAACAAAGGAAAAAAAAAATCAAAAATACATACAATACAAACAAACAAGGCAATAAATCCAGCAAATGCCGAGAAACCAGACACAATCCAACACATTCCAGGATCCAGCAGTTTGAATCAATCTGATTACTTATGAAGGCACAATGAAATGGCAAATATCAGTCACCAAAATCTTGCTTTAAAATACAAACTCATGAATGACCACCATAACTTCATTAAGGCACCATAAATTCAAACCTGATCCAGTTCGGGACAGAATCTCACATTTCATATGATAATCAATAAATTATTACAGACAGGACAATCTCAAATAACCATCTGGATATAATATCACAGGATAAACAAGCAGGAACAACTCCCTCAATAGATAAAACTATTCCCAACACACACATGTTCCTCGAAGTGGAGCACCTCACCACGGGCATTGTTTGTGTCATCAGTCAGACAACCGAATTATATTCCCTGTCAATCAGCTTCCAAATGTTTTTACTCTGTCATTCGTTACCACACCCCGCTGCTGATTCCCTTCTCCTCATCATACATTCTTACCCTGACCATCGTCCAGAGCCCCAAACTCTGCCCTGTGCAGACCCGCCTCTGGTTTCTGACTCTGCTCCGTTGAACATCCAACTGATAGTTTCCCATTCTGCTTTCAGTCTTTAGAGGACAGTGGTGTTTTCTAACAACCCTATACAAGCAGGGAAAGTGACCCATAATGTGGAAATGAGCCATCAATAAGGAGGTTAACTACCAATGTCATTCTTCCTCAGCCCAGAGATTAGAGGGGCGAAGAACATCTCAGACAGAACTGCAGTCAGCTCGACGACTTCAGTCTGCAGAGAATTCAAGCAAAACCTCTTCACCCACAGAGTGGTGACTGTTTGGAACCCATCACCACAGGGAGAGCGAGAGATGAACAACAGGGCAGGATTTCAAAGGACTGTTGTGGAACTGAATCACTGGCAGGGTCCAGCCGGCCTGAGTTGACTCTCTACTGTACACTAGGTGCGTTATAAATTCACTAAGTACTGGAGACAGAGTTTAAAATAGAACTGATTTATTTGTCTCAGATCCAGAATATTAAACTCCAGTCCCATTAAAGGTGAATGTGCAGCAGAAGAAACTCCTCCCATGCCCAGTGACCAGGGTGCAGAACTGGGTGTGGTGAGCAGCAGCAATAATTGCAGAGTTCAGCACCGACAGTCACTCTCGAAATTGCATTCAGCACGGTGATGGACAAATATCCAGCAAGCAGCTTAATCAAACTTTCTCCCCAGTGTGAACCCGGCAGTGTGTCACAAGTGTAACACACTGTAAGGTTCCACTGCTAATGTAACGGCCTCTGTGCAGTGTTTCACTGCTGAGGTAATGGTTTCTCTGTAGCAGCAATGTTTAGGTTGTGACCGGAGATAACAGGGTTTTGGAGTGCGGGGTCATCCAGTGAGAGAAATGTTCTTTCTTGTGAGTCTGGAAGAGGGATTTTCGTGTTCTTTTGTTGGGGAGAAATGAGAAGATGCGAATGGAGAGAGTGGGCCCTTTTCTTTTTGTTTACTTCACTAACCATATAGAACCATAGAACACTACCACACAGAATCAGGCCTTTTGGCCCTTCTTGGCTCTGCTGAACCATTTTTCTGCCTAGTCCCACTGACCTGCACCCGGACCAATTTACCACATTATCATCCAGATCATTGATGTAGATGACAAATAACAATGGACCCAGCACTGATCCCTGTGGCACACCACTAGTCACAGGCCTCCACTCAGAGAGCATTCCTCTACTACCACTCTTCGACTTCTTCCATTGAGCCAATGTTTAATCTAATTTACCACCTCTCCATGTATACCTAGCGACTGAATTTTCCTAACTAACCTCCCATGTGGGACCTCGCCAAAGGCCTTACTGAAGTCCATGTTGACAATATCCACTGCCTTCCCTTCATCCACTTTCCTGGTAACCTCCTCGAAAAACAGATTGGTTAAACATGACCTACCACGCACAAAGCCATGTTGACTCTCCATATTATGTCCCTGTGTATCCAAATACTTGTAGATCCTATCTTTTAGTACTCCTTCCAATAACTTACCTACTACCGACGTCAAACTTACCGGCCTATAATTTTCCAGATTACTTTTAGATCCTTTTTTAAACAACGGAACAACATGAGCCATCCTCCAATCCTCCAGCACCTCACCCGTAGATACCGACATTTTAAATATATCTGCCAGGGCCCCTGCAATTTCAACACTAGTCTCCTTCAAGATCTGAGGGAATACCCTGTCAGGTTCTGGGGATTTATCCACTCTAATTTGCCTCAAGATAGCAAGCACCTCCTCCTTTTCAATCTGTACAGTTTCCATGATCTCACTACTTGTTTCCCTTAATTCCATAGACTTCATGCCAGTTTCCTTAGTAAATACAGACGCAAAAAAACCATTTAAGATCTCTCCCATTTCTTTTGGCTTCACACATAGCCGACCACTCTGATCTTCAAGAGGACCAATTTCATCCCTTACAATCCTTTCACTCTTAATATACCTGTAAAAGCTCTTTGGATTATCCTTCACCTTGACTGCCAAGGCAACCTCATGTCTTCTTTTAGCCCTCCTGATTTCTTTCTTAAGTTTTTTTTCGCACTTTTTATACTCCTCTAGCACCTTATTTGCTCCCTGTTTCCTATACATGTCATACAACTCTCTCTTCTTCTTTATCAGAGCTCCAATATCCCTTGAGAACCAAGGTTCCTTATTCCTATTCACTTTGCCTTTAATCCTGACAGGAACATACAAACTCTGCACTCTCAAAACTTTCTCCTTTGAAGGCTTCCCACCTACCGATCACACCTTTGCCAGAGAACAACCTGTCCCAATCCACGCTCTTTAGATCCTTTCTCATTTCTTCAAATTTGCCCCTCTTCCAGTTCAGAACCTCAACCCTGGGACCAGATCTATCCTTGTCCATGATCAAGTTGAAACTAATAGTGTTATGATCACTGGAACCAAAGTGCTCCCCTACACAGACTTCCGTCACTTGTCCTAACTCGTTTCCTAACAGGAGATCCAATATTGCACCCCCTCCAGTTGGTGCCTCCATATACTGATTTAGTAAACTTTCCTGAACACATTTTACAAACTCTAAACCGTCTAGACACCTAACAGTATGGGAGTCCCAATCAATGTATGGAAAATTAAAATCCCCTACCACCACAACTTTATGTTTCCTGCAGTTGCCTGCTATCTCTCTGTAGATTTGCTCTTCCAAGTCTCGTTGACTATTGGGTGGGCTGTAATACAATCCCACTAATGTGGCCATACCTTTCCTGTTTCTCAGCTCCACCCAGAAGGACTCAGTAGACAAGCCCTCTAATCCTCAGTCCTGCCTGAGCACTGCTGTAATATTTTCCCTAACAAGCAATGCTACTCCCCCACCTTTCATTCCTCTGCCTCGATCACATCTGAAACATCGGAACACTGGAATATTAAGCTGCCAGTCCTGCCCCTCCTGTAGCCAAGTTTCACTAATTGCTATAACGTCATAATTCCACGTGTCAACCCACGCCCTCAACTCATCCGCCTTCCCCGCAATACTCCTAGCATTGAAATGTATGCACCTCAGAAGATTTTTACAACCACTCACAACCTTTCTATCAGCGGATTTGCTTAAACTTTCAACATCATTTATTTTCACCGCAGCCACACTGTCAGCTCTGGCACTCTGGTTCCCATCCCCCTGCAAATCTAGTTTAAAGCCTCCCCAATAGTACTAACAAACCTCCCTGAAACGATATTGGTCCCCTTATAGTTCAGGTATAACCCATCTCTCTTGTACAGGTCCCACCTGCTCCAGAAGAGATCCCAATGATCCTGAAATCTGAAACCCTGCCCCCTACACCAGTTCCTCAGCCTCAGTCAAAGTAAGAATTATAAAGCTCAATCGTTTAATCATATATTGTGTACTGTTTATTATTTCCGGGTACTGATTTGTAACAGGGGACACATCACGCAGCATCCACCCAAACGAGATTTCTTAAGTTTGGCCGGGCAGGGGGGCTATCACCCCCTATATTAAGCTGCTAGCTGAAGCGAGAGTTACATAAGGTTAGATGACTGAGTGAATCCTTTCCCACATTCACAGCAGGGGAACGGCCTCTCCCCAGGGTGAACTCAGTCATGCACATTTGGTTGATTTGGCTGAGAGAATCTCTTCCCAATGTCTGAACAGGTGAACGGCCTCTCCCCAGTGTGAAGTCGCTGGTGTCTCAGTAGGTGGAATGACCGAGTGAATCCCTTCCCACATTCTGAGCAGGTGAATGGCCTCTCCCCAGTGTGAACTGACTGGTGTCCCTTCAGTTGAGATGACTGAGTGAATCCCTTCCCACACACTGAGCAGGTGAACGGCCTCTCCCCAGTGTGAACTGACTGGTGTCCCTTCAGATGAGATGACCGAGTGAATCCCTTCCCACAGTCTGAGCAGGTGAACGGCCTCTCCCCTGTGTGAACTTGCTGATGTCCCTTCAGATGAGATGAGTATGTGAATCCCTTCCCACAGTCTGAGCAGGTGAACGGCAGCTCCCCTGTGTGAACTCGCTGGTGTGCCTTTAGGTTGGATGACCAAGTGAACCCCTTCCCACACACTGAGCAGGTGAATGGCCTCTCCCCAGTGTGAACTCTCTGATGTACCTTCAGTTTAGATGACTGAGTGAATCCCTTCCCACAGTCTGAGCATTTGAACGGCCTCTCCCCAGTATGAACTGACGTGTGTACCAGTAGGTCAGATGACCGAGTGAATCCCTTCCCACAGTCTGAGCAGGTGAACGGCTTCTCACTGGTGTGAAATCGCTGATGTCCCTTCAGTTCAGATGACGAAGTGAATCCCTTCCCACAGTCTGAGCATTTGAACGGCCTCTCCCCAGTATGAACTGACGTGTGTACCAGTAGGTCAGATGACCGAGTGAATCCCTTCCCACAGTCTGAGCAGGTGAACGGCTTCTCACCGGTGTGAAATCGCTGATGTCCCTTCAGTTCAGATGACGAAGTGAATCCCTTCCCACAGTCCGAGCAGGTGAACGGCCGCTCCCCAGTGTGAAATCGCTGATGTATCTTCAGTTGAGATGACGAACTGAATCCCTTCCCACAGTCTGAGCAAGTGAATGGCCTCTCTCCAGTGTGAACCCTCTGATGTAGCTTCAGTTTAGATGAGCAAGTAAATCCCTTCCCACAGTCCGGGCAGGTGAACGGCCGCTCCCTGGTGTGAACTGACTGGTGTCTCAGTAGGGCGGATGACCGAGTGAATCCCTTCCCACAGTCTGAGCAGGTGAACAGCTGCTCTCCAGTGTGAACTCGCTGGTGAGCCATTAGGTCAGATGACCTAGTGAGTCCTTCCCCACAAATTCAGCAGATTACCAACATCTGCCCAGTGTGAACTGACTGGTGTGTCCACAGGTGGGAAGACCGACTGAATCCCTTCTCACACACAGAACAGGTGAAGGGCCTCGTCCCAGTGTGAACTTGCTAATGTACCTTCAGTTGAGATGACCGACTGAATCCATTCCCACAGTCTGAGCAGATGAATGGCCTCTCCCCTGTGTAAAATGACAGGCGTGCCAGTCAGTCAGATGATCGAGTGAATCCCTCCCCACAGTCTGAGCAGGAAGGATGATAGAGTGAATCCCTTGCTCCTCTTCTTAAGTATCTGGACAGAGACAGCAAAACTGGCGTGTTGTGCTCAAGATTGCTGCAGACAAATTCCTTGTCGTGTTTAACCTGTAAAAATATTTACAAAATCCATCAATGGGTGTACGACAACGTTTCAGAAGAGATGAATTGAGTTGTCAAGGTGTGATCTGGCATCACGCTGTTACAGTGAAGTTCAACCCAAGCTGGAGAGAGAAATCATCTTCTCACTGGTCACAGTGCTGGTATCTGGAATGACCATCAAACTCTCTGATGCTCTTCCTGTCTCAATAAGAATGGGGAATTTCTGCCATCTCCAATCTGTGACCTGCTCAGTCTGACTCTCTCCATTGGTATTATTCCCTCTTCCCACTGAGCTGCATGGGTGCCTGGCCCCACAGTAACTGAAACACTCTCACACAAATAGCTGGCAGTGCATTCCATGCACCCACCACTCGCTGTGTAAAAAACTTACCCCTGACATCCCCTCGGTATCTATTTCCAATTACCTTAAAACTCTGCCCCCTTGTGTTAGCCATTTCAGCCCTGGCAGAAAACCTCTGGCTATCCACACAATCAATGCCCCTCATCATCCTATACCCCTAAAAAAGGCTCTAAACATAAACAAGGAAATTATATATTGAAGATTTGTTCGAAGTATACAAAATTATAAGGGTATAGATAGGGTAAATGCAAGCAGCTCTTTCCACTGAGGTTGGGTGGGATGACAACCGGAGGCCATGGGTGAAAATTTAACGGGAACATTTTGAAAATCTCTTTACTGAAATGGTCATGAGAGTGTGGAATGAAATGCCAGCACAAGTGGTGAATATGAGCTCGGTTTCACCATTTCGAAGAGGTTTCGATGGAAGCCTGGATGGTAGGGGTACGGAGGGCAATGGTCCCAGTGCAGGTGGTTGCATTGGACAGCTTAAATGTTTTTTTGGCATTGAATAGATGGGCCGAATAGCCTGTTTCAGAACTGAACTTCTCCATGTTTCCATGACGGAGAAGCTGGCCAAACTTGTTTGGAAAGGAAAAGGTCGGAGTGACAACTGAGCAGCAATGGCTGGAGTTTCTGGGAGCAATTCAGGAGCTAAGTGATCGATACATTCCAAAGAAATGGAAGCATTGGAAAGGCAGGAGGACACAACCGTGGCTGAAATGAGAAGCCAAAGCCAACATAAAAGCCAAAGAGAGGGCAAACAAAAGAGCAAACACTAACAGGGAATGGAGTTGCACAGTGTGAACTTGCTGATGTACCTTCAGTTGAGATTACTGACTGAATCCATTCCCACTGTCTGAGCAGGTGAATGGGTTCCTCCCTGTGTAAAATGACGAGCGTGCCAGTCAGTCAGATGATCGAGTGAATCCCTTGCTCCACTTCTTAAATATCTGGACAGAGACAGCAAAACTGGTGTGTTGTGTTCAAGATTCCCGTAGACAAATTCCCTGTCATTTTTAACCTGTAAAAAGATTTACAAAATCCATCAATGGGTGCAGGACAACATTTCAGATGAGATCACTTGAGCTGTCAAGGTGTGATCTGGCATCACACTGTTACAGTGAAGTTCAACCCAAGTTAGAGCAAGAAATCATCTTCTAACTGCGCACAGTGATGGTATCTGGAATGACCATCAAATTCTCTGATGTTCTTCCTGTCTCTATGAGAATGGGTTCAGAGGAGATGTGAGGGGTAAGTTTTGTTACGCAGAGAGTGCTGAGTGTGTGGAATGGGCTGCTGGCAACGGTGGCAGAGGTGGATACAATAGGGCCTTTTAAGAGACCCCTGGACAGGTATATGGAGCTCAGAAAATTAGAGGTAATTTCTCAGGTATGGAC
Organism: Mobula birostris; assembly: GCF_030028105.1. Lineage (NCBI taxonomy): Eukaryota > Metazoa > Chordata > Chondrichthyes > Myliobatiformes > Myliobatidae > Mobula > Mobula birostris. The sequence continues at coordinate 83,045,328 of NC_092382.1, forward strand.
ATATTCGGCACAGCTTTGTGGGCCAGAGAGCCCGTGTTATGGGGTAGTTTTTTTTTCTATGTTTCTACCATCCCCAATCTGTGACCTGGCTCAGTTTGACTCTCTCCATTGGTATTATTCCCTGTTCCCACTGAGCTGCATGGGTGCCTGGCCCCACAGTAACTGAAACACTCTCACACAAATAGCCTTTGTCGACGTGCAGCTGGGATTTTCTTTTATGTATTATTAACTTTTCTTTTATGTATTATTAACTGCCACAGATTTAACACCATATAAACAATTCCTGCTGAGATGAATGGTTGGTCCGCACAGCTAGTAAAAGGACTTAAAGTGAGTTTTTGTATTATTTCAGGTTCTTGTCACAGTCATAGAATAATACAATACAGAAACAGGCCCTTTGACCCATCTAGTTGGTGCCGAGCTACTTAAACTTTCTACTGCCATACCCCTACCATCCAGGTACCTGTACAAACCTCTGAAATGTTCAACTTGAGCTTGCAGGCACCGGGCGTGCTGGCTGCTCATTCCACACCTGCATGACGGTCTGTGTGAAGACGTTTCCCCTCATGTTCCCCTACCCTTTCAGCTTTCACCCTTGACCCATGGCCTCTGGTTGTAGCCCACCCAATCCCAGTGGAGAAAGCCAGCTTGCATTTACCCTATCTATGCACCTCTGTCACAATCAAATCTCCCCTCAATCTTCCACATTCCAAGCAATAAAGTCCTGATCTGTTCAATCTTTCCCAATAACCCAAGTCCTCCAGACCTGGCAACATCCTTGTGAATTTTTTCTGAACTCTTTCAACCTCTTTTACATCTTTCCTGTCGGTAGGTGACCACAACTACAAACAAGACTCCAAATTAGGCCTCACCAATGTCTTCTACAAGTCAACATAACATCCATAGGACCGAAAGAAGCTGCAGAAGATCGTGAACACGGCGCAGCGCATCACACAAACCAATCTTCCATCCTTGTACTCACTTTACACCGCACACTGTCGGAGCAGTGCTGCCAGGATAATCAAGGACACGACCCACCCAGCCAACACACTTTTCGTCCCTCTTCCCTCCAGGAGAAGGTTCAGGAGCTTGAAGACTCGTACGGCCAGATTTGGGAACAGTTTCTTTCCAACTGTGTTTAACCAACACCCCCGACTCCCCACTCTCGCACAAGCCAAACTTACCACTAGAATATTAGACCTCTGCTAGTTTAAATTCCTGAACTAACAAATCCCTTGTCACCGCTTTGACTTTCCTCTGCCAGGTAATTTCCCGACCCCGAGCAGTTTCTAAAGTGGCCCACCTGTTGTTATGCAGGATAGCATCAAGAGTACTCTGCGATGGCTATTTAACCTCATTCCCCTTCCTGACTCTCACCCAGTTTCCTGTGTCCTGCACCTTGAGTGTAACTCACCTCTCTTCATGTTATATCTATCAACCCCTCCAACTCCTGGATGATCCGGAATTCATCCATCTCAAGTTCCAACTCCTTAAAGTGCAGGGTTACAAGCTGCAGCTGGATGCACATCTTGTAGGTCAGTGGTCCCCAGCCACCGGGCCATGGACCGGTACCGGGCCGCGAGGCAACGATATGATTTGGCGATATGAGTCAGCTGCACCCTTCCTCATTCTCTATCATGCCCACTGCTCTGCTGAACTTGCACGCATGAGAGGTCAAACCGCACACGTCATCCATGTCAGCACGGGAAGAAGATCGACTCCTCGAGCTTGCAAATGACGGTGGGCTGAAAAGTACATTTGACATAACATCTCTGCCGGCATTCCGGATCAAAGTCAAGGCTGAATATCTTGGGATAGCCACGAAAGCACGAAAAACGTTGATTCCATTTCCAACATATCTCTGCAAAGAGGGGTTTTCTGCAATGAATGCAATGAAAACTAAATTGTGGAATAGACTGGACATAAGGAACCCCCTTCGAATATCGCTGTCTCCCATCACCCCTCGATGGCACCGTCTTGTTGCAGGGAAACAAGCCCAGGGCTCCCATTGATTCAGCGATATTGGTGTGTTGCAATGATTTTATATGTTCATACGGGGAAAATACGTGCTGTGTGTTTAATATCCAAACGTTACTTAAAATGTTATGATGACTTACAAGTGACTTATAATTGACTTATCACTATATAACAGTAATATAAAGTAAAAGCTGGAATGATACGATAAATACCCAGCCTATGTAAAGTAGAAATAATGTATGTACAGCGTAGTTTCACTGAACAGAATCGCCAAAAACAATTTGTAGAAAAAAAATCGGTACGTACACGCATGCACACACAAGTGCCCGTGCAAGGCTTCATGGTCATTGTAGTCTTTCTCAGAGTAAACACAACTTATTTGACTGCTATCCTTGTCCCTTGGTAACTCTACCCCGCCCCACCCCGAGTCGGCCGGTCCACAAGAGTATTGTCAATAATAAACCAGTCTGCGGTGCAAAAAAGGTTGGGAACTCCTGTTGCAGGTGAGGGCATCAGGGACACTGGAGGTCTCCCCACCTTCCCACCAATGTCCCTTCTAATTGACCAGTGCGCACAAAAATCTTGTACTGTGCATTTTTTCCACCCAGTGACAAAATGTGCACAGTGAATTTTATATAGAGAGGTATTCATTCTTACAGCTAGCAAATCACTGGCACTAAGAACTTTGATCTCCTTTGGGTTCGATTGGGTTCATCTGCACTCTCACACAACCTATCTCGTAGGCCTGTTAACGGGTAATGAAGGATTTTCTCACAAGAGCCTTTGCACACTGTCCAAGTGCACCCAGTGCTCCTGAACCCCAATCCTCCCAGTGCTCAGATACGGCGGCCGCTCGGGTAAAAGAGATCCACACAGGGAATACTGAGGATTATTCCGAGACAGGGAGGGAAGAATCCAATAAAACCCCAGAGGTAATGGCTCCACAAAGACAATTGCCCACCCAAATGCTGCCCAATCCACGAGCAGGAGGAGGGACAGCCCTCAGTGATTCCTCTGTATGCACCCTGGAAGCCTTAAGAAATGATAATGATCATGAATCAGGCCCCAGATAGAAAAGAAAAACCAGCACAGTTTGCTCAGTATGTCCACAGTACTACACAAATGTATAAAGTGACACCGCAAGATTTATTCTGTCTCTGCTGCACGATTCTCTGAGCTGAGGAGGGGGAAATGAAAGGCAGAATTGAGATACCAAACCTATCAGGAGTTACCAGTGGGAAACCATAATGAGAATGAACAGACAGACCGGATTATTCAAGCCTTGGAAAGGGCCCTCCGGCAACCTGTAAACATCACTAAAGTACTTGAATGCAAACCTAAGCCTGGGGAATCGGGACCAGACTATTGGGAGCGATTTGTGGCCTGCTACGGCACTTTCACAGGAGACCAAGCCTTTAATGATGGGAATCCGTCTGCCCAGTTTGATGTCTTACTGTTCCAATGCTTACCAACTAAGTTAGCCAACATGATTAAAACAAATAATATGGATTGGCCTGACAGTGAACAAAATCGAATGCGACGAGCTTTGACATACTATTGCGAGCCGACTTTCGAATCCTGATCAACCCCGAAGAGCACTAATATTAAAGGTGAATATGTTCAGCAGGGTGAAGGACGCGAGCAAGCTATATCTGGGGATCAGAAATGGGAACAAAAACCTACCAAGGGACAGGTGGGGACAACAATCCATATAGAAATTGACAAGCAAGGATGCTTCCTACCATGAGTACCACCCCTCGGGAAGAGCCCAATGTAATATTGCAAGCTGCTGGAATTCCAATTCTGTTTATGATTGATATGGGGGCAACCACAACCACTCTCAACCAGGTATCGGAAAATAGTATTGGAAAAGGGATTCCAGCTATCAGATTCTACAATCACTCTGTCCGGGTTTGAAGGCACAGAACGTACTTATTCACGTACCCAGCCACTGAAGGTGGAATTCCAGGGGGACCCAGTGTGTGGTTTCATTTACAGTCACCACCAGTCTGAGGTGTAATCTAGCAGGGAGAGACTTGCTCTAACCATTGTAAGTCAAGATTCTCTGCACAGACAAGGATAGCACTCTGGGACCTCTCCGAGGGAAGAAACTGGAGTTCCTTGCCTACACCCTGACAAAACAAGTCCCCAGCACCAAGGGAGACTGGCAAGACTCTGCCGCGGGCCAACTCCGATACTGGAAGGAGTCTGAGGTGAAGACGGGACATCTGGTAAGGCACACTTTTAATATTGACCGAACCCAAGATGTTATACCCCATCTCTGGGCAATTTCAGGCCATGAAGTCGGCCACACCAACTGCTCCCTATCCGGATCACCGTGAGAGAAGGACAGACTCTCCCACCCATTTCGCAACATCCCCTCAATCCCGAGGCAATATTTTATGAGGATGGAAGCTCTTTGTGAATCCAGCACGATATTCTGGCTATGCGATAGTGACGGACAGTGAAATAGTTGAGCAAGCCTCTTTTGAGGCAGCTGTCTCCACCCAGAAGGCTGAGCTGCTTGCTCCGACTCGTGCCTGTATCCTTGCAACAGACAAAAGTGCGAACGTTTACACAGATTCCCGTTATGCATTTGGAGTTGTACATAAATAATCTTCCGGAAATTGTACATGACTACGGGCCAACTAACCAAAATTCTCCAAGCATTACATTCGCAGGTATGGCAGGCTTACAAGGAAGAGAACTACCCCACAGAGAGGAGTGACTATTCCACCATAGAACTTGGGAATTTTGTCCTGATCAAGAACTGGAATTGAGGGAAACTCGGACCTCAGTGGAGAGGACCACATCAGGAGTTACTGACCACTCCCACGCTGTGAAACTGAAGGGGCAATCTCAGTGGATACATCAAACAGACTACAAATGTGTTACTGAAGGAACTGAGTAGACGGACTCTCTTGGACTAAAGGAAAATGTATTGGTTAATAGTGGTGTTCGTGTTTACATCTTTGAGAGGGCTCACCCCAGAATCCGGGGGCCCCCATGTTAACACCTTTCTGTCACACCTATGCCAAACAGGTAGAAGTAGGGGCCTGCTGGGTTTGTACTGAAATTTCCCAGCATGGTAAAACTATGATTCCAATGTCAGTAATCCCGCTCAACCAGACTGAGGAACTCCCAGCCTGGGCTTTCTCAAATATCACCCGGGGAAGTGAGGTGAGGAACTGTGGTTCAGTCAGAGATGACTGTGGCTGTCAGTGTCTTGAGGGATGGTATCTCAGGCCCCCACCAAACAGAACTTCCTATACTGGGAAACATGCATCCTGGCCATACTTGCAGGTGCCCAACAGCGGAGAGGAATAACTGAGACTGAGCGATTTTGGATGATCGCTTTTCTCTCCTATGGAGTAGCCAGGAATTCATGAGAGAGAATCAATTTGGCTACAGCACTTGAGGAGCTGGCCACAATACTGCAGGGGCCCTGACAGAAACACAGGCCCAAGTAACAGAAATATCCACTGAAATGATTGCAATCCGGCAAACAGTCCTATAGAATCGTAAGGCTTTAGGTTTTATCCTGGCTGAGAAAGGGGGAACCTGTGCTATTACTGACACAGAATGCTGCACCTATATCCCTGATGACTCTACTAACATTACATCCCTCTCCGAGCACACTGCCAAGGAGATTGACAGCATCAAGAAAGTAGGGCAGGATTTACACGGGTTCACCAAAGGGTCGAAATGGTGGTCTTCGAAGGCCTGTTCGGTAATATGTGGGGCATGATATTGCATTATGGCCTAATAGTTGTACATATGATTGTTATCATTACCATTGTTGCTTTCTCTGTAAAAAATTACTGCTTTGTAGATCAAGTAATAATCAAAAGGAGGGAATGATAAAGTATGTAAAAGGGTTAACACTTCGTTAAACAATAGCAGCCTGTTTTTCTGAAAGAAACTGCTGATGATCAACAGATGTGCTGAGCCATGCTGAGCCATATTTCTTCTTGAGGGTAGCTAGCTAGGGTTTCAGGATGCTTATCTCCCTGTGCACTCATGCATAGAGATAGGACAGCTTCAGTCTGTTCTGTGTGTGTAAGCCATGATGACTACTTTGTAATTTGTCTTTAGGGGCTGTCATGTTGTAAATAACTTTGGCTCCAGCCTGTCTTGTGTGGGGGGTATCTGGACAGATATACCTGTGGTGTAAGGGGAATTGTTAGTCAGTTACTGGATAGGGCAGGTACAGTCATAGACTGTTCCTGTTTGAGCGACGAACTGAGTAAGCTCCGGGTGCTTGGAAAAACGAGTTTGTACTTATACAGTCTCTGAGTGACTTTATCCGGATTCAACTTCCACAGAATGTGAGTGGTTTTAAAGGGCTGGGCTGCTGGAAACACATTACCAGACCTGGAGTGATTGCAACTGGGTCTGACAGAGGCATAACTGGTACTTCTGGGCACATTCAGTCTCACTCCAACTATTTCCTCCCTTCCTTTGTGCAGGTATGTAATGCCTAAAGGACCAGTGTTTGAGTAAATGAGACTCACCAAACTTTCTCCTGATGAATCACTGGATCCTCCAAATCAGATGGGTTCTCTCCAGTTAATGCTCAAAATCCTCGGGCTGGTTCAGATGTTGTTGTTCCCTCATTTGAGTCGTGGTTTGCTTCCAGTTGGGGTTTTCTTCCAATGAATCTCTCACTGCAGGTCTAACTGTAACACGAAAGGTAATGAAGCACATTAACAATAAAAAGGAGAACCAAACATTTCTGCTTAATGTTACTAAGAACAAAACTCAGAAAGCTAAACATTGAAGGCAGGTATAATGATCTCAGTGAACAATCTTTTATTGTCCCTCACACGTCACAAAACGATATGGCATAAGACATGGTGAGACATAAGAGACAGGAACAGAATTAGGTGATTCAATCCATCTTGTCTGCCCCACCACTCAACCATGGCTGAGTTTTATTCCAACCCCATATTCCTGCCTTCCTCCTGTAACCCTGAAGCTACTTAGCAATCATGAATATATTAATCTCTGTTATAAAATTACTCAAATGGCAGCCTCAACCAACCTCTGTGGCAACAAATTCCACAGATCAGATATCTTTAGGCCAAAAAATTTTCCTCATCTCAGTTTTAAAGGGAAGCATTTTTATTCTGAGACTGTGCTGTCAGATCAGACTCTCTGTCTAATGGGGACATCCTCTCCATATCCACTGTGTCCAGGCTTTTCAGCATTCAGTAGGTTTACTTAACCATACATCCCTCCTCCAGCTGCTCGAAATTTCTGCTTCATTGCAGAAGGACGACCATCCAGCCCCATCTGTAGAAGCACTAACCAAAGTCAAAGCCAAAACACCAACAGTTCCATATGCCTGGAATGTAGATCACAGGATTATAGCCGAAGCACCAACTCTCCCAGTACTCTTTGCTGCCAGTAAAATGCTGCAGTGTGTCAGCCAGTCACAGTTCAATAACTAGCATCTCCACACCAATGCACAACAGAACTGGAACCTGATGACCCTCTGGCATTCCAGCTAACAAAAACTGATTCTGGAAATAACTCAGCAAGGCCAAATGTGCAAAAGAACACTTCACAATGAAGACAAAGGGTAAAAGAAAGATTGCTGATATATAACATTGAGGTGGTGGGATACAGGGTGGACCGAGGTTGACCCAGATGGTTGATGCATACCACTGAAGCGGGTGGCAGGAGACTAAACAGAGGTTGAACAAGATGGGCAGGGATGAGCAGAAGGTACCAGGTGGGAGAAGGGATCAAGGACGATCACTGATACACAGATACTGAATTAATCGCACATAATAAAAGCTCATAAAATGACATAGTTAGAACAAACAATAAGAATTTTGGCATATGCCCTTTGACCCTCACCAAATTTTTATCAACACACCATAGAAAGTTTCCCACCCAGACTCTTCACACTTTGTATGGTAACTACTCTGCCTGTGACTGCGAGGAACAGCAGAGAACTTTGGATACAGATCAGCACATCACAGAAACCATTCTCTCCCCCTAGACTTCCCAGTCCCTCGGTAAAGTAGGCAGTGAAATCAAAGATCCCCAAAACCTGGGACGTTCTCCTTTCTCACCCACTCTAGTCGGGGAGAAGACACAAGATCCATAAAGCTTCAGGACAAATGCGAGGAGCCTCAGGAAATGAGGCGAGTTGGGGGAAGTTAACAGGACTCGGTGGCCAACATCAGATTTCCCCAACGCAACATGGAGGAAGCATCACCACCCATCCGGTGACTGAGGGACACACGACATGAATTTGCATCGCAAAGCGGAGGGTGGGGCAGATCTGTGGCACACAGCCTCACTGAAGCTGTTGGCGGGAATTCTGCGGAAATAGGCAGCCTGGGCTCCTGGTTTGGATCGTTCAATGCAGATTAAGTGAAGTCGACACATTTTTTGAAGAGCCCAGATAACTGGGTACTAAATGAGTAATTGGCTTTCGGTTCAGGGCTCACGGCCAACATCAGATCTCCCCGCTCGGGATCGGTCTCAATACACACCGATGGGAAAGTGATATCTTTGGCCCACAGACAGTGATCCCAACCCCTGGCACCCCGACCCAGGAGGCGAAGACACTTTCCCAATCCTGCAGATGATCCAATCCAGTCCAGCACTGAGCGGAAAGGAAAACACGGCTCACCCGGAGACTGTGAGCATGCACAAAGGGCTTGTTACATCTGTGGTTAAATGCGACGGGCAAATGGGATCACGTGACTGGTGGGGGTCTCCCATCAACCCAAGCAGAGCATTCCAGCTACTCACTACTCTGTGGAAAGAAACAAACTTGCCGCTCACATCTCCTCTCACCTTAAATGTGTTAGACATTTCAACCCCCGGGAAAAATATATTGTCTGTCCACTCTATCTATTCCTCTCGTAATCTTATAAACGTTCATCTAGTCTCAGCCCAGCCTGCGCCGCTCTGGAGAAAACAACACAAGTTTGTCCAACCTCTCGTTATAGCTCATGCCCTCTAATCTAGACAATATCCTGGTAAGCCTCTTTTACACCCTCTACTATTATTCTGATATTTCACATTCTTAAAATAAAGTACTGATCCTAACTGACCTAAGACAGGGAATGTTTTCTTGGATTAAATGTCAGGAATTGTGTAAAACTGAGTGGTGTATGGTGTATGTAAACTTCTGACTTCAACAGTAGCCATTAATATGAAAAAGAAAATTTGCTAGCATATCAAACAGAAAAAATGGCAAATTTTCTGTTCTCATTGATCAATCAACAAGCCTGAGCATTAAGACCACCGAAATAGTTTATTTGAAACGTGATAAGGAAGGTGATCCCCATTTTATGTTTTTAGATCTAATTGAACTGCCTGATCAGAAAGCTGCAACTATTGTTAAGCATCTTCTGAATTGTCTCAAGAATCATGGGTTTGATGACTCTTACTTGAAACAGAACCTTGTAGCATTTGCTAGTGATCGGGCGAACGTAATGCCTGCTGTCAAATCTGGTGTTGCTACAATTCTCAAGGAACATTACCCTGTGACAAATTGGCACGGTCTTAGTCACAGATTAGAACTTGCAGTAGGTGATTCAGTGAGAGAAGTTCACGGAATTAATCATTTTCAATCATTTATGGACAAATTCTACTCTGTTTACAGTAGATCACCTCCAAATCAAAAGGAACTGTCTGAATGTGCCTCTCAACTAGAACAACAAATTTGCAAAATAGGCCGTGTTCTGGGCACCAGGTGCGTGGCTAGCTCATTTCGAACAGTTTCAGCAGTGTGACAAAATTATGAAGCACTGTGTTTTCACTTTGAAAAAGCAATGAAGAATGAAACAGGATCTGGGAGTGACAGAAAAACCTATGAAGGTCTGTTGAAAAGATTCTTCAGGACAGTTTCTATTGGACTTCGCTCTAACGTATGACACGTTGCATGAACTTGGTTTACTGTCAGAGTGTTTACAGAAACACACTACTACGACTGTTTATGCAGACAAACTGACCCAATGGATCAGAAGATCACTGCATGGACTGAAAGACCAACCTGGTACAAAAACTCTAGAAGCTCAAGAGGCAGTTGAAAAGGGGAAATTTGGAGAAATTACCTTAACAAGCAACAACAAAATTGTCTCCATTAACTATCGACAATTTCTTGCTCGTCTTATAAACAATCTGCAGCACCTTATGTTCACGGCAACATCCTTGAAAAGTTCTCAAACTTCTAAACCTCAAAGTATGTATTAATTCCCAGCCAAATGAAATGTGTGTCCTTGATAAAGATAACTGGCCTGCTAAAATACTGCTTAATTTTTTTTTCCAAGTCAAGTCGTATTTTATCATCATTTCGACCATAAACTGCTGGTACAGTACACAGTAAAAACGAGACAACGTTTCTCCAGGATTCTGGTGCTACATAAAACAACACAAAACTACACTAGACTATGTGAGACTGCACAAGGCTACCCTAGACTACATAAAAACAACATTAAAAAACTGCACTAGACTACAGACCTGCACAGGACAACATAAAGTGTGCAAAAACAGTGCAGGGCAGTACAATAATTTATAAACAAGACAATAGGCACAGTAGCGGACAAATAACAATATAATAATAAATGATGTGGATGTCAGTCTAGACTCTGGGTATTGAGGAGTCTGATGGCTTGGGAGAAGAAGCTGTTACGCAGTCTTGTTGTGTGAGCCCGGATGCTTCGGTACCTTCTGCCTGATGGAGAATGATGGAGAAGCTGCAATATCATCTCTCTGTAAGAGGCTTAAGCTTTCTTCTTCCTCTGTAATAAATGCCTTCAGAGATTATGTGGAGGATCGTGGACGCTGCATCCCCCAAGATTTACGCCCATTACTGAGCTGTTCACAAGTTATTCCTATTAGTACTGCTGAGTGTGAGAGAGGATTCAGTCACATCAACTTGATAATAACAACAACACACTCAAGGACTCTCATAGATCATGTATCAGCACTTATGTTTGTTAAACTACACAGACCTCCTCTCGTTCAGTGGAATCCTGAGCCGTATGTCACAACATGGCTGCAGTACCACAGATCAGCAGATGATACCAGGACAAGAGTTGCTTCAGACCCACGAATACATATTACACCTGACCCTTTGTGGAAATTATTGTGAAACTTCTCATTGGTGGCATTTGGTAAGTAGGTAATTATTTTTAAATTGGTAAAATACATGATTACTGTCTTTTTCTTTACTTGCTTGATAATTATATTTTATGATAATTAGTGAGTACAACCATGTAATACTTTGTCATATTATTAAATTATTATATGTTTTATTGTACCAGTTATACACTGAAATGTACTGATAGGCTATACTATTGTTAATGTTTTAACTATCACTATATTTCTGTGGAGCTCTGGAATTGATATATTTCTTTCATCTTGGTTTACCATTATACCAGCGCCAAAGAAGAAGAATGTGGGCTGCCTTAAGGACTATTGCCCGGTAGCACTTACATCGACAGTGATGAAATGCTTTGGGAGGTTGGTTATGACTGAAATGAACTCCCGCCTCAGCAAGGACCTGAACCCACTGCAATTTGCCTATCGTCACAATAGGTCAATGGCAGATGCAATCTCCATGGCTCTTCACACGGTTTTAGACCACCTGGACAACACAAGCATCTATGTCAGGCTGCTGTTCATCGACTACAGCTCCGCATTTAATACCATCACTCCCACTATCCTAATTGAGAAGTTGCAGAACCTGGGCCTCTGTAATTGTATTCTCATCTTCCTAACCAGAAGAACATAGTCTGTGCAGATTGGTAATAACATATCCTCTTCGCTGACGATCAACATTGGCGCACCTCAGGGGTGTGTGCTTAGCCCACCGCTCTACTCTCTGTATACACATGACTGTGTGGCTGGGCACAGCTCAAACACCATTTACAAATTTACCCACAATACAACTATTGTTGGTCGAATCTCAGGTGGTGACGAGGGGGCGTACAGGAGTGAGATATGCCAGCTAGTGGAATGGTGCCACAGCAACAACCTGGCACTCAATGTCAGTAAGACGAAAGCGCTGATTGTGGACTTCAGGAAGAGTAAGACGGGGGAACACGTACCGATCATCATAAGAGTGATCATAAGTGGAGAGAGTGAGTAGCTTTAAATTCCTGGGCATCAAGATCCCTGAGGATCTAACGTGGTCCCAGCATATCGATGTAGTCATAAAGAAGGTAAGACAGCAGCTGTACTTTATTAGGAGTTTGAAGCGATTTGGCATGACAACAAACAAGCTCAAAATCTTCTATAGCTGCACTGTGGGGAGCATTTGGACAGGCTGCATCACTGTCTGGTATGGAGGGGCTACTGCACAGGACCGTGAGAAGCTGCAGAAGGTTGTAAATCTAGTCAGCTCCATCTTGGGTACTAGCCTACAAAGTATCCAGGACATCTTCAGGGAGCGGTGTCTCAGAAAGGCAGCATCCATTACAAAGGACCTTCAGCACCCAGGGCATGCCCTTTTCTCACTGTTACCATCAGTCAGGAGATACAGAAGCCTGAAGGCACATACTCAGCGATTCAGGAACAGTTTCTTCCCCTCTGTCATCTGATTCCTGAATGGACTTTGAAAGCTTTGGACACTACCTCACTTTCTAATATACATCATTTCTGTTTTTACACATCTTTAACAATCTATTCAACCAATTTTTTGAGGAAATTACCAGTAGGCTAGACAAGGGAGATGCAGTGGATGTTGTATATTTGGATTTTCAGAAGGCCTTTGACAAGGTGCCACATATGAGGCTGCTTAACAAGATAACAGCCCATGGAATTACAGGAAAGTTACATACCTGGATAGAGCGTTGGCTGATTGGCAGGAAACAGAGAGTGGGAATAAAGGGATCCTATTCTGGTTGGCTGCCGGTTACCAGTGGTGTTCCACAGGGGTCCGTGTTGGGGCCGCTTCTTTTTACATTGTACATCAACGATTTGGATTATGGAATAGAGGGCTTTGTGGCTAAGTTTGCTGACGATACGAAGATAGGTGGAGGGGCCGGTAGTGCTGAGGAAACGGAAAGTCTGCAGAGAGACTTGGATAGATTGGAAGAATGGGCAGAGAAGTGGCAAATGAAGTACAATGTTGGAAAGTGTATGGTTATGCACTTTGGCAGAAAAAATAAACAGGCAGACTATTATTTAAATGGGGAAAGAATTCAAAGTTCTGAGATGCAACGGGACTTGGGAGTCCTCGTACAGGATACCCTTAAAGTTAACCTCCAGGTTGAGTCGGTAGTGAAGAAGGCGAATGCAATGTTGGCATTCATTTCTACAGGAATAGCGTATAGGAGCAGGGCTGTGATGTTGAAGCTCTATAAGGTGCTGGTGAGACCTCACTTGGAGTACTGTGGGCAGTTTTGGTCTCCTTATTTAAGAAAGGATGTGCTGACTTTGGTGAGGGTACAGAGAACATTCACTAGAATGATTCCAGGAATGAGAGGGTTAACATATGAGGAACGTTTGTCCGCTCTTGGACTGTATTCCTTGGAGTTTAGAAGAATGAGGGGAGACCTCATAGAAACATTTCAAATGTTAGAAGGCATGGACAGAGTGGATGTGGCAAAGTTGTTTCCCATGATGGGGGAGTCTAGTACGAGAGGGCATGACTTCAGGATTGAAGGGCGCCCTTTCAGAACAGAAATGCGAAAAAAATTTTATAGTCAGAGATTGGTGAATCTATGGAATTTGTTGCCACGGGCAGCAGTGGAGGCCAAGTCATTGGGTGTCTTTAAGGCAGAGATTGATAGGTATCTGAGTAGCCAGGGCATCAAAGGTTATGGTGAGAAGGTGGGGCAGTGGGACTAAATAGGATAAAATAGATCAGCTCATGATAAAATGGCGGAGCAGACTCGATGGGCCGAATGGCCTACTTCTGCTCCTTTGTCTTATGGTCTATTCATTATGCATAATGATTTAGTTTTTTATTTATTATGTTTTAATTTATTATCTATGCCAGAATATGTATTTATGTATTGCATTCAACTGCTGTTGCTGAGTCAAACAAATTTCACTTCAATTGCCTGTGATAATAAATCTGATTTTGACATAAGATATATATATATATACCACACTCAATTTGTTTACCTGTTCATTACTCGAATGGGGCAAGGAGGTTGTCCAGTACATGAAATCAGCAGGTACACAAACTGGGTGAGAGAGGGGATATAGGAAATGGCAAGCATTTTGTCAGCTCCGGCACCTAAAACAATTAGCACTGCACCCCTGCTGAAAGGACATCCCACTTTCTAACAACCGCCCCCTTTCAGGCCCAGGGTCCCACATCTTTCCGACCACTCACCCCACACCCACAGTCCACCCGTAACCTCTACCCACACACAGACAGATCCCCTTCACCCCAAACCCCCTCCCAGCCTGGGAACCACAACTGACTGATCCCACAGCCCGGGCTCGGGCGCAAAGCTAAAACCGGGGCTGCGGGACCGGAGAGCCCGGAGTCTGCAGCTGTCCGGCAGAACTCGGTCCCGGCCCTTTCCAACTGCAGCAAACCCCCGATTTACACAAACTCCATTACTCACCTCCCCGATAGCAGAACCGCCGGCGACAACTGTGATGGACACCGGGCCGACGTTCAGCAGGATATTCGCCGCAGCACCACCCGTGGACGGAGGTCAATGCAGCGCCACCAGTGGCCGGAGGTCCGTGCAGCGCCACCGGTGGCCGGAGGTCCGTGCAGCGCCACCGGTGGCCGGAGGTCCGTGCAGCGCCACCGGTGGCCGGAGGTCCGTGCAGCGCCATCGGTGGCCGGAGGTCCTTGCAGCGCCACTAGTGGCCGGAGGCGTGAGTGACAGCGGAGATGTAAATCACAAACACAACAAAGTCTGCTGATGCTGGAAATCCAGAGCAACACCAACAAAATGCTGGCGGAACTCAGCAGGCCGGGCAGCTCCTATCGAAAAGAGTTAACAGTCGACGTTTCCAGTTGAACTGAGGACTGAGATGGAATGAAGGAAATATCTGAATAAAATCGGGGCGGGCGAGGAAATGCCGAGCTGGGGGGTGATAGGTGAAGCCAGGTAGGTGGGAAAGCTCAAGAGCAGAAGAAAATAGAATCTAATAGGAGAGGAGAGTGGAGAATAGGAGAAAGAGATGGAGCAGTGGATCCAGAGAGAAGTGATCAGCAGGTGAGTGGACGTGAAAAGTCAGAGAGGAAGAGAGGGAGTGGGAGGGAGAGGTGAGGGGGAGATTTGTTCGGCGGAAGGAGAAATCGATATTCATGCTGTCAGGTTGGAGGGTACCCAGACGGAATATGAGGCGCTGATCCTGGACCCTGAGGGTGGCCTCATCTTGGCAGAAGAGGAGGCGATGGGTTGACACGTCGCAACGGGAATGGGAATCGGAATGAAAATGTTTGGACACCGGGAAGTCCCGCTCGGAGCAGATAGTTCAAAGGTTAATTAATTATCAAAGCAGATCTCCATAAACAGCTCTGAGTTTTTGTTTTCTTCTCCAGTGAGCCACGGAACAAAGAACATGAAAGTCGTTCAGAGAGAAACATCAAACTCCCACCCAACCCCCGCATAATACGGAACGGCATCCCGATCATCAACCCCCAAAACCCCACTCCTCCCGCAAATGGGAAAAATAACATCGATCCCCCCGAAAAAACAACCCGACCCCGCACAACTGCGGAGGAGCCGGTGTCACCGGTGTAGAGGAGCCGCATCGGGAGCAGCGGACACAACGGGCGACCCCGGGAGATTCACAGGTGAAGGGTCGCCTCACCCGGAAGGATGTTTGGACAACGGAGAGAGTTCGGCCGTCCGGCCCTTTCACTGTGACCCCCGAACTCACATCAAATCCGTCCAAACGAATCTGGGCGAACTTTAATGACCAATAAATATAATTCCTCTCTTTGATCAGCTGTCTGAATGATTCCCTGACTCTGAGAGGAAGGGGTGTCTATGGTCCACATTGTCAGGGTGTTGAGTTTACCAGGAGACAAAGACTGCAGGGACGGGAGGTTTTCTGGTCACTAATACACTGTGTGTGGACCCCGCTGGCAATTCTGGTGTTGTGACCCGAATCGAGACAAACACCACGCTGCCCACTCCACCAACAACACGGCACAGCCGGACACATAACAGGAACTTTACATCTCACAACACTGGATTCAGTGATGAAACCCGTGATTAATGTTGTTGTCCCACTGAAATCATAAGAAATGTCCATTGAGGTGGTTTTGAATAAGAGCGCTCCCCCACAGGTGACGTCACACAGACGCACTCACGTGCCTGACGTCACACATGGGCTCCCCACACCGGCATCTGCCCTCACGTGCGCGGTGTCTTACGTCACCCATGCGCTGGAGAGCTCGAGCTTTATCGGTTTAACGGCTGGGCTACTAATCACGTGACGAGCCCCTTCCCCACCCTCACCGCTGTCAACAGAGGATTCAGGAGCTGCGCTATTCCCATTGGTGCGAACGGATGTCAATCATTGGTTACAACCAGTCGTGGAGGCGGACCGGCCGAGAGGGCGTTACCCCCACTCACACCGTCGCTCGCACAAGTGTCAAACTCCTCATTAAAGCGGAACAAATCCCAAAGTAAATGTCCGCTTTCTGATTTATTTCCATTTCCCTCCGAGGGAAGTTGGGGCGTTTGTGAAGCGTCTCCTGCGGCCGGAGTCTGATGTATCGCTGAGAGGTAGGAGGAGACCGCTCGGCCCGTCGGTTTGATGCCGGTTCCCCGGGGAGGGAGAGGATGAAGACGGTGAGAGAGGGGGCGGACAGGATGTTTGTCCCGGTGGGGACAGGAGGGGCTCATCTGTGGAAATGTCTGAGCCCACGGTGGTGGCGATTCACCACATTGGGGTGCAAACACCGGCAGACTGTTGCCCTGCAAGCGGGGCCAATGGTCCGGGCAAAGTGACAATTATTTGTGTTTTGTTGAGATTGTACCGGGAATATGGTGTAAAATCCCGCTCCCCACACTAACACGGGTCACACAGACCAAAGAACAAACTGCCGGAGGAACTCAGTGGGTCGGGCAGCATCTGTGGAGGGAAATGGACCGTCAACATTTCGGGCCGAGACCCTCCCTCTGGACTGAGAGTGGACGGGAAATAGTCCGAGAAAAGAGGTGAGGGGTGGGGATGGGGCAAGAGCTGGGGAGTGAGAGGTGGGTCCAGGTGAGGGGGAGGTGGGAAGGTGGAAATAGTGACAGGGGTGGGAGGTGAGTGGTTGGGGCAACACGGGGCTGCAGAAGATGGAAATTAATTCCATAGAGGATTAACAAAGAGTTAGAGAGTATTTGTTATAGAGAGTGCAATGAAGATTCACCAGACTGATCCCTGGAGTGGTGGGTCATCATATGAAGAAAGATCAAATGTGATAACCCTTTCATTTGGAGAATCGAGGACCGAGGGGTGAACACATTGAAATGCACAACATCATTACCGGTTGAACCAGGGATCCCAGTCTCTGAAAAAGGGGGTGGACTGTCCGGGACTGAGATGAGGGGAAATGTCTCCACTCCGAAGGTGGTGAATGTCCGTAAATCCCCACCACAGAGGGCGGTGAAGACTCAGTGATCGTCCTCACATAAAACAGAGGCCGGCAGATGTGTGGAGACTGAAGGGATCGAGGAAATGAGGATCAGGCAGAAACATGTGGCTGAGATGGGAGAGCAGCCGCCATCTTGTTGATGGTTAGAGGGGCTGAATGGCCACCTCCTGCTGTTTCTCACTTGGTGTTTCAGTGTTCCTGTCCAGTGAGGCCGGAGGAATGTGAATAGAAATTAGTGTTTATAAACACAGACTGATTTAAATGAAACCTGCACATTTCCAGTTTGTGTCTGAAAAGTGTGTTTGATCGGGATGGGAATCGACTCTGTAACTCTGTGACCTGGAGGTGGAGGGAAAGGGACAGGGAAGATATGGAGGGATACGTAACTATGCAATAATATGGGAAATGCAGCGGATGGGTTGGGCAGCGTGTGAGGGGCGAGGAGCAGAGTCACCTGTTCAGGTGGGAGACCCTCCACCCGTCACCTGATCCCGTTTCCTGTTCACATTTCCCCGCAGATCTGCAGCATCTGTCGGTCACTGCTCTACGTGTCCGTGTAGCTTCATCTTCTGCCCATTCAAACAAGGCAGTGAGATCCAGATCTGTCACGTCCTCTCGTCGTGGGTGGACAATATGTTTTTATCTGCAATATTTTCAGCATGTTTCATTCCACTGTTTTTACCTGCTGAAGTGCAGCCAATGTTTCTGGATCTATGACCCATTTATGTGAGAATTTAGCCTTTTCTATTTATCTGAGCTTCTCATAAATGTGTAGTTTAGTTAAGCTTCACTCCAGAATTTGCAATACAACAACCCAGTCAGTCAAATAGTTCCACACAATTAAAATAGTTTATTTTTATGTTGTACTACGTACATAATTTAACTGTTTAATATGTATATTCTTATTTTAAATCACAATTGTTAAAATCTATTGTTATGAATTAGGTTCTACTGCTGCTGCAGAGACAATGAATTTCATGATATATGCTGGTGCTATTAAACCTGATTCTGATATTGATATGGGAGACCCACACCGGTCACCTGATCCCAGTCACCGCAGATCGTAATGCGAGATTGAAGCCTTTTCCATTTATCTGCATTCCTCAGAAATGACAACAGTTAAGTTTCCTTCTGTGGTTCCAGAGCAGAAGCTCAGTCTGTCTAATATTTCCACACAATTAAAATGGGAATTTGTTTATTATCATCACGTACTGAGCTACAGTGAAAATTTTGCCTGACGTACCATCCACACAGATCGATACATTACTACAGTGCATTGAGCTGATATACGACAAAACAATAACTGTAACAAAGCATTATGGCTGCAGAGAAAGTGCAGTGCAGATAAACATATGGTACAGGGTCACGTTGATTTACATTGTGAGGTCGAGCCCATTTTATCGGACTGGAGACCATTCATTTGGCTTATAACCGCAGACAGGAAGCCGTCCGTGAGCCTGGTGATACGCGCTTTAAGGCTTTTGTATCTCTTCCCCGATGGGGGAGCGGGTTTGCAGCAAGAATGTCCGGGTTGTGAGGATCTTTGAGTACATGGCCGGCTTTTCCGACGCAGGGGAAGTGCAGGAAGAGTCCATGGAGGGGAGGCTTGTTTCTCTGATGTTCCCATGTGAGACCAAAGTTCTCTGCAGTTCCTTGCAGTCATGGGCAGAGCAGTAGCCATACGAAGGCGTGAAGTATCGACAAGAAGCTCAGAGACCTCGGCCCTCACCCTGCCTTGTGTAGCTGGATCCTGGACCTCCTGTCAGATTGCCGGCAGGTGGTAAGAGTGGGCCCCCTCACCTCTGTCTCTCTGACCCTCAGTACACAAACCCCACAGGGTTGTCTCCTTGCCCCCTCCTTTACTCTCTCTGCACCCATGACTTGTGTAGCCACCCACAGCTCCAATCTGCTAATTAAATTCACTGACGACCCTACATTGATTGGCCTAATCTCAAATAATAACTTTCAATCGATCAAATGCATCCTGACAAGGCTCGGTCCAGACAAACTTTTCAACCTTCTTTGTGTAAGTGAAAAGGGGGTTGGAGTACGGGATAGGAAGGGTTAAATGGTGTATGTGACCTGGAAAATATAGCAGGGGCGGGAACTAGACAACAGAACCGGGCACGGTTAGGATGTTGCAACTGCATGCTCATCTCTCAGAACAGAAGCGCTGACTGACCTGTACCTCTGCACCTGAAGCTGTTGTGACCCTGATGAAATTGCTGACCACTAAACCGTCATAAGCGTGGACAGGGGAAACAGCTGCTGACTGAAACCTTTCTTTTGGATATAAATGTAACCTTGTACTCGTGCTAGGCAGAGCTGACTGCCAGACACTGTAGAAGCGTATGGTGGTTACCTCTGCTCGGATCAGGTTGAATAAAGAATTGATCGTGGTCTCTGAGTGAATAGTGAATTGATAAAGACAACTTGGCGAGCCAGCCAGGAGTCCCAACGGGAGCCTCCAGCGGCCCTGGTGTTAGTGAACTAGCGATCCACTGGACGCCGCTGAGACGGGCGGGCCCACGGGGTGACTTTCCCCCGGTCCTCTCACGGTCTCCTTTGGTTGCTTGTTCCCCTCAGGGTTCCTGCTGAGCTGCTCAGCGGACTCCACGGACCACAGTCGGTAGAGGCCACGAGGAGAAGTGGTTTTAACGTTGACGGATTTCTGTATGAGAATCTGTATGAGAAATAGTGTCTGAGAAACGGGGAGTCCGGGACTCCGAGACCAGGGGCCGACACGCAGTGAAATAGTGTCTGAGAAACGGGGAGTCCAGGACTCCGAGACCAGGGGCCGACACGCAGTGAAATAGTGTCTGAGAAACAGGGAGTCGGGGGCTCCGAGACCAGGGGCCGACAGGCAGTGAAATAGTGTCTGAGAAACAGGGAGTCCGGGACTCCGAGACCAGGGGCCGTCACGTAGTGAAATAGTGTCTGAGAAACGGGGAGTCGGGACTCCGAGGCCAGGGGCCGACACGCAGTGAAAGAGTGTCTGAGAAACGGGGAGTTCGGGACTCCGAGACCAGGGGCCGACACGCAGTGAAATAGTGTCTGAGAAACGGGGAGTCCGGGACTCCGAGACCAGGGGCCGACACGCAGTGAAACAGTGTCTGAGAAACAGGGAGTCGGGACTCCGAGACCAGGGGCCGACACGCAGTGAAATAGTGTCTGAGAAACAGGGAGTCCGGGACTCCGAGACCAGGGGCCGACACGCAGTGAAATAGTGTCTGAGAAACGGGGAGTCCGGGACTCCGAGACCAGGGGCCGACACGCAGTGAAACAGTGTCTGAGAAACGGGGAGTCCGGGACTCCGGGACCAGGGGCCGACACGCAGTGAAATAGTGTCTGAGAAACAGGGAGTCGGGGACTCCGAGACCAGGGGCCGACACGCAGTGAAATAGTGTCTGAGAAACGGGGAGTCCGGGACTCCGAGACCAGGGGCCGACACGCAGTGAAACAGTGTCTGAGAAACGGGAAGTCCGGGACTCCGGGACCAGGGGCCGTCACGTAGTGAAATAGTGTCTGAGAAACAGGGAGTCCGGGACTCCGGGGCCAGGGGCCGACACGCAGTGAAATAGTGTCTGAGAAACAGGGAGTCGGGGACTCCGAGACCAGGGGCCGACACGCAGTGAAACAGTGTCTGAGAAACAGGGAGTCGGGACTCCGAGACCAGGGGCCGACACGCAGGATTTGTTTTGGAGGTCCAGAACCTCAGTGAGGGGTAAGAATCCCCGACGAAGTGTTGTGAGTATGAAAGCCTGCCGGTGCTAATAAATTGGGCAGCGGATCATTGGTAGTGACCTATTACATTTTTCTTTGAGTGTGTTACAGCAAATTGGTCAGCGGGCTAGTGGCAATATCCTATTACATTTTGAAGCTGGTAACCATTCTAATTGGCGTAGGAGGGGATGGGGTGTGTAGATTAAATTGATCAGCACAGGGCAGAGCAGACGTTTGGGCAAACACAGGGGAAGTGGCTCTCCCCTGCAGTCCATCCGGATGCTGTAGCAACGTTTTAGGTACACTTGTGAACTAGTGGAAATCTCGCTTTTCTACGAGTGACTGAGTTGGGGTCGCCTCGCACACGAGTACTGCAGTAAAAGATTCGGGGAGGGGCGGGTGATATTTCACTGAAACTGCATCCAGCCTTAGACCGGTTGTCAAGAGGGGAAATCTCCCACGCGAAGGTCAGGATCTTGAAGTGGATTCGGGAGTAAAGTGATAAACATGGGTCAGACTGTGGATAAGGGGGACATTACCACGCCACTCGGAAAGATGTGTAAGGAAAATCCGGAGCTAGAAAAGAACCTAAGACGTCTTAGTGCGCGCTTAAATAAAAGATTGGTGGTGGTGGTGGTGGTGGTGGGGGTGGAAATTGGCCGTTGGGGGGAACTTGGGACCTGGACAAATGCAAAAAAACAGAGACTGAAGTCTGGAAGCAAAATTGCTCTCAATAATGGAAAGATTTGATTACAATGTGGGTAAAAGTAGCGGACAGATTAAATGAGCGTTCCAGACAGACATCCTGGGAAGAAAATGCCAAAAAACGAAACATCCCTATTACCGATGATCAGGGCCAGGTCCGACCATATGTGGTTTTAAAGGCCTTATGTGAATTATTTGATAAACAACAAATTAAATCAACCGGGAAAGATGCACCTTTGGATATGTCAGGACTGCAGATTTCATTTGACACCGTCGAAGAAACCGACAATGAGGATGTAATAATTCCTTCAGCCCCTGCAGGAATCCCACTCCCTCCCCCACCCGGTTTACCAAATCCTTCAGGTCAGGTCTCGAAACCACCCCCTATTCTCCTACCCCCACATCAGCCCCCGTGACGGCCCCCGTCCCGGCATCCTCCGTACTTCCCAGGACTATTACTGATGGTGGATCAGGTACCCCACAATTTTCGGACTATATTGCTACCCGAACTCACTGGCGGACCACACAGCTTCCAGTCCCAAAGCCCCGGCCGAAGCGCAACGCGGTGGATCGCCCAACTGACGGACTGTT
Organism: Mobula birostris; assembly: GCF_030028105.1. NCBI lineage: Eukaryota > Metazoa > Chordata > Chondrichthyes > Myliobatiformes > Myliobatidae > Mobula > Mobula birostris. Next base: position 83,067,868 of record NC_092382.1, read on the forward strand.
GGGCCATGGTCCCACCCGAGATCCCCAGGACCCTGATGATCCAGACCCCAACTCTAATTTTGATCATGTGTCCGAGAATGACTGGCCTCCGTGACCCGACAGTTCCCATTTAGGACTGTGCCTAATCCCCAGGCAGGCCAGCATAATCAGGGACCAACTATTGAGGTATACACTCCTTGGAAGCCTCGGGAAATGGCCATGATAATGCAAGGGGACCCCGACAAAAAGACCGATCCCGAAGGGTTCATAGATCACCTACTACGAGTAATCCGAATCTATCAGGCTGCTCCCCAGGACCTTTATTGCCTCTGTTACATGGCCCTTAATCCTGTGGAACAGGAGAAATGGCGTTAGGCCCAAGGGGGCCATGCAGATTGGGCGGCTTTTAGTGCCGCTTTCCCCCAGGGCCCGGACCAGATCCAACGCATTGGAGACACCCTGAGAAGGGCCTTGTCCCAACCAATGGATCTCATCAGAGTATTGAATTGTAAACCTCGGAAAGACGAGGACGGTCCCGAGTTTTTTGACAGGTTTGCTTCCATTTACGCCACGTATGCCGGGGATCCCAACTTTGGTCAGGGAAACGCTTCCCCCCACTTTAATGCCCTCCTTGTGCAGTGCCTGCCGGAGGAGGTCTGTCTGAATGATCTCCGGCCACCGGTGGCGCTGCAGGGACCTCCGGCGACTGGTGGCGCTGCATGGAACTCCGCCACCGGTGGCGCTGCATGGACCTCCGGCCACCGGTGGCGCTGCATGGACCTCCGGCCACCGGTGGCGCTGCATGGACCTCCGGCCACCGGTGGCGCTGCATGGACCTCCGGCCACCGGTGGCGCTGCATGGACCTCCGGCCACCGGTGGCGCTGCATGGAACTCCGGCTACCGGTGGCGCTGCATGGACCTCCAGCCACTGGTGGGATGAGCAGACCTCCGGCCACCGGAGGTGCTGCGGAGAACCTCCCGCTAAACGCATGCGCAGTTGCCGGTGTGTGCCGTCCGGGCGGCGGTGAGTAAGATTTCCTCATGGTTGTGTAAATCTGGGTTAGGGCATTGAGAAAGGAGCACTATTCTGCCGGACGGCCGGAGCAGGGGTGCAGTGGCAATTTTTTTAGGTGCCGGAGCTGTAAGAGGGGCGATTGATAAGTTCGTGGCCTGTTAGAAGGCCTAAAGTTATACAGCTCTCGTTACATGCACGTGTAGTTCAACTCTTTGAGTGATTAGGCAGAACGTTTGGAGTTAATAACTTTTGTGGTATTTCTGTTTCAGATAATTGAAAAATGCTAGGTTTTCTAAAATTGGCGCCTTCCACCTTAGGCCAGGAACTTACCAATCACCCCTCGGCATTTCAGCAATGATCAGCTTTATGTATGAGGAGCATTTGATGGTTCTGGACCTGTGCTCAATGGAGTTCAGAGGGACAGTGGGGGTGGTGGGGGGGGGATGTATGGTTAAGTAAACCCACCGAATGCTGAAAAGCCTGGATACAGTGGACATGGAGAGGATGTTTCCATTAGATAGAGAGTCTGTAATCTCACAGTAGAGTCTCAGAATAAAGATGCTTCCCTTAAAAACTCAGATGAGAAAAAAAATTTGGGGAAAGTATGTCTGATCTGTGGAACTTGTTGCCGCAGAGATTGGTTGAAGCTGCCATTTGGGTATATTTATGACAGAAATTAATATGTTCATGATTGCTAAGTAGCTTCAGGGTTACAGGAGGAAGGCAGGAATATGGTGTTGGAATAAAACTCAGCTATGGTTGAGTGATGGGGCAGACCAGATGGATCGAATCACCTAATTCTGTTCCTGTGTCTTATGTCTTACCATGACTGACTGATGGCTCCTTCTTATCCCATATCGTTTTGTGACGTGTGAGGGACAATAAAAGATTGTTCACTGAGATGATTATATTTGCCTTCAACGTTTAAATTTCAGTGAGTTTTGTTCTTAGAAACATGAAGCAGAAATGTTTGGTTCTCCTTTTTATTGTTAATGTGCTTCATTACATGTTAAAGTTAGACCTGCAGTGAGAGATTTATTGGAAGAAAAACCCCAAATGGAAGCAAACCACGACTGAAGACGAGGGAACAGCAACAAGTGAACCAGCCCGAGGATTGAGAGCATCAACTGGAGAGAACTCATCTGACTCGGAGATTCCAGTGATTCAGTCAGGAGAAAGTTTGGTGAGTCTTATTTACTCAAACACTAGTCCTTTAGACATTACATATCTGTACAAGAGAAGGTAGGAAGCAGTTGGGGTGAGACTGAATGTGCCCAGAAGAGCCAGTTATGCCTCTGTCAGACCCAGCTGCAATCACTCCAGGTCTGGTAATGTGCTTCCAGCAGCCCAGCCCTTTAAAACCACTCCTATTCTGTGGAAGTCGAATCCAGATAAAGTCACTCAGAGACCATTTAAGTACAAACTCTTTATTCCAAGCACCTGGGGCTTACTCAGTCTATGACTGTTCCCGCCCAATCCACTAACTGACGAACAATTTCCCTTACACCACAGATATATCCGTCCAGATACCCGCCACACAAGACAGGCTGGAGCCAAAGTTATTTACTACATGACAGCCCCTAAAGACAAATTACAAAATAGTCATAATGGCTTACACACACGGAACAGACTGAAGCTGTCCTATCTCTATGCATGAGTGCACAGGGAGATAAGCATCCTGAAACCCTAGCTAGTGACCCTCAAGAAGAAATATGGCTCAGCATGGCTCAGCACATCTGTTGAGCATCAGCAGTTTCTTTCAGAAAAACAGGCTGCTATTGTTTAACGAAGTGTTAACCCTTTTACATACTTTATCATTCCCTCCTTTTGATTATTACTTGATCTACAAAGCAGTAATTTTTTACAGAGAAAGCAACAACGGTAATGATAACAGTCATATGTACAACTATTCGGCCATAATGCAATATCATGCCCCACATATTACCGAACAGGCCTTCGAAGACCACCATTTCGACCCTTTGGTGAACCCGTGTAAATCCTGCCCTACTTTCTTGATGCTGTCAATCTTCTTGGCAGTGTGCTGGGAGAGGGATGTAATGTTAGTAGAGTCATCAGGGATATAGGTGCAGCATTCTGTGTCAATAATAGCACAGGTTCCCCCTTTCTCAGCCAGGATAAAATCTGAAGCCATACGATTCTGTGGGATTGTTTGCCGGATTGCAATCATTTCAGTGGATATTTCTGTTACTTGGGCCTGTGATTCTGTCAGGGCCCCTGCAGTATTGTGGCCAGCTCCTCAAGTGCTGTAGCCAAATTGATTATCTCTCGTGAATTCCTGGCTACTCCATAGGAGAGAAAAGCGATCATCCAAAATCGCTCAGTCTCAGCTTCTCCGCTGCTGGGCACCTGCAAGTATGGCCAGGATGCATGATTCCCAGTATAGGAAGTTCTGTTTGAGAGATACCATCCCTCAGAACACTGACAGCCACAGTTATCTCTGACTGGACCACAGTTCCTCACCTCACTTCCCTGGGTGTTATTTGAGAAAGCCCAGGCTGAGAGTTCCTCACTCTGGTTCAGTGGGATTACTGTTGCGTAACCGGCAACAATGAATATTTACCGAGACAGGTTTTATAAAAACAACCAAACATTTATTAAACACGTATAAACGATAAGGAGGTAAAAACAAAGGAAAACTTTAACTGGAGGTTAACAGGTACGCAGTTGTTCACCAGCTCGCCACTCGACTCTGGTTCTTAAAGTGTTAAATGCTGAAAACAGTTCTTAAAGCGATACAGTCAGGTACAGTTCTTAAAGCGATAACTTGGAAAGTCCAACAGTTTTACACATTCAATTGGGAGAGACTTCTCTGGAGAACGATTTCTTCACCGACGCACCTTTACTGCCGGTTCTGTCCACAGGATTCCCGATGCCAAAAATAAACAGTTTAAATCAACTGACCTCAAATTCCTTTTAGAGAGAGAGAGCGTTTGTGCATGAACTCATTGCACTATTGCAAGAGTTATCTCAATGCAGGTTCTCTCCAACGAAGACTCAATAAGGTCGATCCTTTATTAAACTGCCAACCGATGCCGACTTCTCTCGATCCTTCACTTAGATGAATTCTTCACTCTCCCTTCAAAACTGTCAGAATTGAGTGAATTGGCACTTCCAGCCACAAATTCCCAGCTCAAATACAATATCTTGTAAGAGAACACACCTTCTGTTTTAAAAATGAAACTGCATCACAAAAACAAACACGTAACAGAAACGGAGGCACAACACGTTCTACCTGGAAATCCACAAACTCAAAAACCCACTGCGTCACCTGAGTCAACCCTTATTTCGTCACGGGGCACATGTCATCACCTGACCTCACATCGGCAGGAAAATCACATCAAGTGACCTCCAAAAGACCATTACCGCATTCTCACAAAAAACACAGATCTCCTTAAGCATGTAACATTACTGACATTGGAACCATAGTTTTACCATGCTGGGGAATTTCACCACAAACCCAGCAGGCCCCTAGTTCCACCTGTGTGACAGAAAGGTGTTAACATGGGGGCCCCCGGATGCTGGGGTGAGCCCTCTCAAAGACATAAACACGAACACCACTATCAACCAATACATTTTCCTTTAGTCGAGAGAGTCCTTCTACTCAGTTCCTTCAGTAACACGTTTGTTGTCTGTTCGATGTATCCACCGAGATTGCCCCTTCCGTTTCACAGCCGTGGGAGTGGTCAGTAACACCTGATATGGTCCTCTCCACCGAGGTCCGAGATTCCCTCAATCCCAGATCTTGATCAGGACAAAATTCCCAGGTTCTATGGTGGGATAGTCACTTCTCTCTGTCGGGTAGTTCTCTTCCTTGTAAGCCTGTTGTACCTGTGAATGTAATGCTTGGAGAATTTTGGTTAGTTGGCATATATATTTCCCCATCTCTTCCCCTAGGGTATGCATATCCAATTTTGCTGGTAGACTTTCTGGGAGCAATGGTAGACAAGGTCTTGGTCCCTAGGGTGTCCTCATGGACCGTCCATAAATGATTTCAGCTGGTGACAACCCTGTTTTCCCTGTGGGGTAATCCTCATGTGGAATAGGGGTGACGGTGGGACCTTCAACCAAGTGAGTCCAGTCTCTGCTGTTAGTTCGGCCAATTTCCTTGCCTTTGGTTCTCTCCACTATGCCAGCAGCCTGTGGGTGGTGTACACAGTGGAATTGTTGCTTGATAGCAAGTTTGTTACAGACCCCTTTGTTTACTTTCGCCGCTAAGTGTGGGCCATTGTCAGAGCTCAGCATCTCTGGCAGGCCGTACTTGGGAATTATTTCCTGTAATAATACCTTCACAACAGTCATAGCAGCATTACTGGTAGTTGGAACAGCTTCAATCCATCTATTAAACAAGTCTATAATAACTATGCAGTATCTATAGCAATGCACTCTAGGCAATTCAATAAAATCAACTTGTAGACGTGAAAAAGGTTCACCTGTCAAGGGAGACGTACCCGGTGTACAGGGTACAGGTTACCAACCATTCCCTCCTTTTCGGGATGTGTACAATATTGGTAAAAACTGTGCAGGAACACAAACCTGTCCCACTGGGGTGATCCAAAAACCTATATCGGGGTCTTTCTGGCACCCCATCTGGGACGCAGTTTGCGTTCCTCCTCAGAGGCATCCCCCTGAAAAGTACGTACCTCCCGCATGTCTAGCAAATCCATTCTGCTTAAGTCACGGAAGGTTGCTTGAAGGAAACCGAGGGAACTACAACTACCAAGGGTTCGACCGCACTTTTGGCTGTCTTATCCGCTAAAACATTGCCTGTAGTGACCCGGTCGGATATGCGGGTGTGGGCCGCACGTTTAATAATAGACAAAACTCAAGGTAGCTGTAGAGCGGTGAGTAAGTTGTTTACAAAGGTGGCATTACTAATGGGGTGGTCAGAGGCAGTCAGGAATCCCCATGTTCCCAGAGGACCCCGTAGTCATAGAAAATAGTTGCAGGAGTAGGCCATTCGGCCCTTCAAGCCTGCACCGCCATTCAGTATGATCATGGCTGAGTATCCAACTCAGAACCCTGTACCAGCCTTCCCTCCATACCCCCGATCCCTTTAGCCACAAGGGCCATATCTAACTTCCTCTTAAATATAGCCAATGAACTGGCCTCAACTGTTTCCTGTGGCAGAGAATTCCACAGATTCACCACTCTCTGTGTGAAGAAGTTTTTCCTCATCTCGGTCCTAAAAGTCTTTTCCTTTATCCTCAAACTGTGACCCCTCGTTCTGGACTTCCCCAACATCGGGAACAATCTTCCTGCATCGAGCCTATCCAATCCTTTTAGGATTTTATACGTTTCAATAAGATCCCCCCTCAATCTTCTAAATTCCAACGAGTATAAGCCTAGTCGATCCAGTCTTTCATCATATGAAAGTCCTGCCATCCCAGGAATCAATCTGGTGAACCTTCTTTGTACTCCCTCTATGGCAAGAATGTCTTTCCTCAGATTAGGGGACCAAAACTGCACACAATACTCCAGGTGCGGTCTCACCAAGGCCTTGTACAACTCCAGTAGTACCTCCCTGCTCCTGTACTCAAATCCTCTCGCTATAAATGCCAGCATACCATTCGCCTTTTTCACCGCCTGCTGTACCTGCATGCCCACTTTCAATGACTGGTGTATAATGACACCCAGGTCTCGTTGCACCTCCCCTTTTCCTAATCGGCCACCATTCAGATAATCTGTTTTCCTGTTTTTGCCACCAAAGTAGGATATTTTAAAAGGCTAGTCGCAGAGCAAGTCTTCACAATGAAACTTTGCCTTCTGTTGCAAGGCAGTTTTAAGCTCAATTTGCCAATCAAACTGGGATTCACTGGGTATCCTTACTTGTTGATCGGCGGTAGATCCATTTGGATAGGAATACTGGGAAAAATTGTTTACACATTCAGTCGCTGATGCCAAAGGCATGGATTTCAGAGGGTGTCTGCGAACCGATGGTGTTCTACAATGCGGAACCCGAATCTACATTGTTCTCACCAATACGGAGGCTGACACACCACAGGAACAGGATATACACTCCCTCATCTCAGACTCTCTCCCTCCCCCGTGACCCTCACTAAACACTGGACACTCCCTCACCTCAGACTCTCTCCCTCCCCCGAGACCCTCACTAAACACCGGACACTCCCTCACCTCAGACTCTCTCCCTCCCCCGAGACCCTCACTAAACACCGGACACTCCCTCACCTCAGACACTCTCCCTCCCCCGAGACCCTCACTACACACCGGACACTCCCTCACCTCAGACTCTCTCCCTCCCCAGAGACCCTGACTAAACACCAGACACTCCCTCACCTCAGACTCTCTCCCTCCCCCGAGACCCTCACTAAACACCGGACACTCCCTCACCTCAGACTCTCTCCATCCTCCGAGACCCTCACTAAACACCGGACACTCCCTCACCTCAGACTCTCTCCCTCCCCCGGGACCCTCACTAAACACCGGACACTCCCTCACCTCAGACTCTCTCCCACCCCCTAGACCCTCACTAAACACCGGACACTCCCTCACCTCAGACATTCTCCCTCCCCCCGAGACCCTCACTACACACTGGACACTCCCTCACCTCAGACATCCTCCCTCCCCCCGAGACCCTCACTACACACCGGACACTCCCTCACCTCAGACCCTCTCCCTCCCCCGAGACCCTCACTAAACACCGGACACTCCCTCACCTCAGACTCTCTCCCTCCCCCGAGACCCTCACTAAACACCGGACACTCCCTCACCTCAGACTCTCTCCCACCCCCTAGACCCTCACTACACACCGGACACTACCTCACCTCAGACTCTCTCCCTCCCCCGAGACCCTCACTAAACACCGGACACTCCCTCACCTCAGACTCTCTCCCTCCCCCGAGACCCTCACTAAACACCAGACACTCCCTCACCTCAGACTCTCTCCCTCCCCCGAGACCCTCACTACACACCGGACACTCCCTCACACTCCCTCACCTCAGACTCTCTCCCTCCCCAGAGACCCTGACTAAACACCAGACACTCCCTCACCTCAGACTCTCTCCCTCCCCCGAGACCCTCACTAAACACCGGACACTCCCTCACCTCAGACTCTCTCCATCCTCCGAGACCCTCACTAAACACCGGACACTCCCTCACCTCAGACATTCTCCCTCCCCCCGAGACCCTCACTACACACCGGACACTCCCTCACCTCAGACCCTCTCCCTCCCCCGAGACCCTCACTAAACACCGGACACTCCCTCACCTCAGACTCTCTCCCTCCCCCGAGACCCTCACTAAACACCGGACACTCCCTCACCTCAGACTCTCTGCTTCCCCCCTGAGACCCTCACTACACACCGGACACTCCCTCCCCTCAGACTCTCTCCCTCCCCCGAGACCCTCACTAAACACCAGACACTCCCTCACCTCAGACTCTCTCCCTCCCCCGAGACCCTCACTAAACACTGGACACTCCCTCACCTCAGACTCTCTCCCTCCCCCGAGACCCTCACTAAACACCGGATACTCCCTCACCTCAGACACTCTCCCTCCCCCGAGACCCTCACTACACACCGGACACTCCCTCACCTCAGACTCTCTCCCTCCCCAGAGACCCTGACTAAACACCAGACACTCCCTCACCTCAGACTCTCTCCCTCCCCCGAGACCCTCACTAAACACCGGACACTCCCTCCCCTCAGACTCTCTCCATCCTCCGAGACCCTCACTAAACACCGGACACTCCCTCACCTCAGACATTCTCCCTCCCCCCGAGACCCTCACTACACACCGGACACTCCCTCACCTCAGACCCTCTCCCTCCCCCGAGACCCTCACTAAACACCGGACACTCCCTCACCTCAGACTCTCTCCCTCCCCCGAGACCCTCACTAAACACCGGACACTCCCTCACCTCAGACTCTCTCCCTCCCCCGAGACCCTCACTACACACCGGACACTCCCTCACCTCAGACTCTCTCCCTCCCCCGAGACCCTCACTAAACACCGGACACTCCCTCACCTCAGACTCTCTGCTTCCCCCCTGAGACCCTCACTACACACCGGTCACTCCCTCCCCTCAGACTCTCTCCCTCCCCCGAGACCCTCACTACACACCGGACACTCCCTCACCTCAGACTCTCTCCCTCCCCCGAGACCCTCACTAAACACCGGACACTCCCTCACCTCAGACTCTCTCCCTCCCCCGAGACCCTCACTAAACACCGGACACTCCCTCACCTCAGACTCTCTCCCTCCCCAGAGACCCTCACTAAACACCAGACACTCCCTCACCTCAGACTCTCTCCCTCCCCCGAGACCCTCACTAAACACCGGACACTCCCTCACCTCAGACACTCTCCCTCCCCCGAGACCCTCACTACACACCGGACACTCCCTCACCTCAGACTCTCTCCCTCCCCAGAGACCCTCACTAAACACCAGACACTCCCTCACCTCAGACTCTCTCCCTCCCCCGAGACCCTCACTAAACACCAGACACTCCCTCACCTCAGACTCTCTCCCTCCCCCGAGACCCTCACTAAACACCAGACACTCCCTCACCTCAGACTCTCTCCCTCCCCCGAGACGCTCACTACACACCGGACACTCCCTCACCTCAGACTCTTTCCCTCCCCCGAGACCCTCACTAAACACTGGATACTCCCTCACCTCAGACTCTCTCCCTCCCCCCGAGACCCTCACTACACACCGGACACTCCCTCTGCTCAGACTCTCTCCCTCCTCCGAGACCCTCACTAAACACCAGACACTCCCTCACCTCAGACTCTTTCTCCCCCGAGACCCTCACTAAACACCAGACACTCCCTCACCTCAGACTCTTTCTCCCCCGAGACCCTCACTAAACACCGGACACTCCCTCCCCTCAGACTCTCTCTCTCACCGCGAGCCCCTCACTAAACACCGGACACTCCCTCACCTCAGACTCTCTCCCTCCCCCGAGACCCTCACTAAACACCGGACACTCCCTCACCTCAGACTCTCTCCCTCCCCCGAGACCCTCACTAAACACAGGACACTCCCTCACCTCAGACTCTCTCCCTCCCCCGAGACCCTCACTAAACACCGGACACTCCCTCACCTCAGAAGCTGCTCGGACTCGGTCAGACTGAGCGGAGTTTTCCAGATGGATGAAAAGCGCAGAGCGGAGCTCGCGCAACCGACAGGAATTCTCGACCAATGGGGGAGAGCGATTGGAGCTCGCGCCTTGTACGGAGCCACTGACCAATGGTGGAGAGAGATTGGAGCTCGTGCCGTAGGCGGGGTTATTGACCAATGGTAGAGTGCGATTGGAATTCGCGCCGTAGGCGGGGTTATTGACCAATGGTGGAGGGAGATTGGAGTTCGCGCTAAGGGCGGGGGTATTGACCAGTGCTGGAGCGAGTTTAAAACTCGCGCTGTGGGCGGAGCCATGGGCCAATGCTAGAGAGCGATTGGAGTTCGCGCGGTCAGGAACTAACGGTGGGGGCGGAGGGCGGAGCGCGATGATCGCGCGGTGGGCGGGGCTCCCCGATCAATGACGGAGAGATCTCGGAGCTCAGCAGAGGGGAGAGGTGACTGGGAGACAGGGCAATTGATGTTGATCCCCTGTCCCCGTCCCTCTGTGGGTGAATGGGTGTCCGGGTCTTCCCTCCTTCTGCTGGGTTCCACATCAGTGACAGGGGAGAGTTTACTGGGAGACAGAGCAATTGATGTTGATCCCCTGTCTCCCCGTCCCTCTGTGGGTGAGTGGGTGTCCGGGTCTTCCCTCCCTCTGCTGGGTTCCACATCAGTGACAGTAAAGTCCCCTCTGTTCACACTCCCGCACTCAGACAGTGAAGCTCCCTATATCAGGCGTCTTGGCCCGAAACGTCGACTGTATCTCTTCCTAGAGATGCTGTCTCGCCTGCTGCGTTCACCAGCAACTTTTCTGTGTGTTGCTTGAAATTACAGCATCTGCAGATTTCCTCGTGTTTGCGTTCCCAGCTTTTCTCTGCCATGGACCTCTCCTATTAACTGAGGGTACCTGGACCCAGTTTGGGAACTCCTACCTCTACATGGTCCCATCACACACGCCCGGAAACAGACACGCAGTGAAGCTCCCTCTGCAATGTCCAATCACGCACTCCTAGGGATTAGACAAGGAGAACAGCTCCCTGCACAATATCCCATCACACAATCCTGGGGTCAGACACAGTGAAGCTGTTTCTACAGGTCCCATCACACAATATCGCTGTCAGACACAGTGAATCTGCCTCTACACAATACCATCGCACACTCCCACAATTAGATATATAGTGAAGCTCCCTCCACACTCTCCCATCTCACATTCCCGTGGCCAGACAGAGTAAAGCACCCTCTACATTGTCCATCATGGTAATTAAAGGAGGTCCTGAGGTAGAGGGAGGGTATTTCATTAGCAAGAGGCCAGACTGAGTGAACTCCCTCAGGGTGAGAGATGGACCTGAGCATCTAAGGTGGGCAGAGTTCCACTGGTCAGATTTTACTAATGACGGGTCTATTACAGGAAGGTATCAGACCGAGAGTGATGGACTCTTGTCAGTGACAGAGGCAACATCTGGTGAGGAGCCACAGGGGAACACTGAACAACAGATGGAAACCAGGCTGAGGTGAGAGGTGGAGCTGAAACCTGGAGGGTGAAGACTTCCTCGGGTCTTACTCTCCACTGAGTTATCACTGCTGTCCCATCCCTGTCACTATTATTGTGATTTAAATTCTGCAACACTGTCCATCGTGTTCCTCTGCTCTTGAAGTACATCATGAGACACCAGCACCTCCACACGGGAACACACAACAGATCAGGAGCTTGACTGGGTCACTGGGCTCCTCAACCCTGACCCACTTCTCAAATCGATCTGGGTGATTTGTCCCTGGCCTCACCTCCTCTCCTGAACCAGCTCCACAAAGCTCTCAAATCTCCATTCCTTCACAGATTGATCCATTTCATTCCATAACCCCAGTGTTTAAGATTCTGGATTTAACACAGTGAGAAGAAATACCAATGTACATCACTTATAAATGACCACACAACTTGTTACCACATCCACCTTATTTGAGTCATACCCACCCCTGGGAACTTCTCAACATCTACACTATTATCTCCCTCTGGACCTTCCAAATTTCAGTAAGATCACCCCTCATTACTCTAAATTCCAAACTGCACAGGTCTAAAGCTTTTAGCTCCTCAGGGAAGGACAACCTTCTCATCCCAGGAATCAGCTGAGTGAATCTCTTCTCATCAACCTTCAATGCTAGTCTCTACTTTTGTTTAAATAAGGGTACCAAGGCTGGACATAATATTCCAGGTGATGTCACACACCCTCCTTTGTGTAATAGTAGTCCTCTAAACTCTAACCCCTCACAATGATGACAAAATGTCCTTTACCTTCCTGATTGTTTGCTGCAGCTTCATGTTCACTTGATATTATTTTATTCGCAATAACACTTCAATCTCTCTGTAATATGTTCATCTCGAATTTTCTATGTTTAGATTTTTTTCTAAAACTTGACATGCAAAATTTATTCACAAAAAATATACAGTACATTGTATTCTTCACATTTGTAATGTTGTTCAAACAATATGCTCGTAGTGTCCTGTTTTGTCACATATTCATTTGTCACTTTATTAGGTAGACCTGTACATCTGCTTGTTAATGCAAATATTTAAACAGCAAATTTTGAGTCAGCAACTCAATGCAAAAGTGCCTGCAAACATGGTCAAAAGGTTCAGAACAAACATCAGAATGGGGAAGAAAGTGATCAAAGAGTATGACAGTGAAATAATTGTTGGTGCCACATGGGGCAGTCTGAGCATCTCCAAAACTGCTGACGTGCTGGGATTTTCGTGGACAACAATTGCTCGAGTTGAGAGAGAATGGTCCAAAAATAAAGTTGTACAAGGCAGTATGAATGTTCAGGAATGTAAGGAGCTGTGGAGAGTGGATGACTCAGATCAATACATTACAGACACACCCCTCCCCACTGTCACTAGTTTCTACATGAGGTGCTACTCAAGAAGGCAACGTCTATCATCAAACATCAAGACCATGCCATCTTTTCACAGATACTATCAGGCAGAAGGTATGTAACCCTGAAGTCCTCACAAGGGTAGGTTTCACACAGTGAACAATAGAGCACTGGTGATTGTGGTAGAGCAAAATAATCTGGGAATACAACGGCAGATGGGCCTTCATAAATCAAAGTATTGTTGTGTTCAAGTTGTGTAAGCCTGGCTTATAGTATTGTGTGCAACTTTGATCACCTGACCTGTAGGAGAGATGTAAGCAAGGGTGAAAGAGTACGGAGACAATCTACAGGGCTGTTGCTGGATCTGGAGGATCTAAATTAGAAAGAAAGATTGACTAGGTTAGGACTTTATTCCTTGGGACGTAGAAGATTGAGAGGAGATCTGATACAGGTATACAGCATTATGAGAGGTATAGATAGCATAAATACCGGCAGGCTTCTTTCACTGAGGCTGGGTGAGATTACAATTGAGGTCTTAGGTTAATGGTGAGTGGTGAAAATGTCCAGGGGAACACGAGGGAAACTTTCTTCACTCAGAGGGTTGCATGCGTGTGGAATAAGCTGCCAGCATAAGTGGTGCATATGAACCCGATTCAACGTTTAAGAGAAGTTCGAATCAGTACACAGATGGTATGTGTATGGATGGCTATGGTCCCAGTACAGGTTGATGGCAGTGGGCACTTTAAGTGGTTCAGCATGGACTCAATGGGGCGAACAGCCTGTTTCTGTGCTATACTTTCCTGTGACTCTATGTCCTATCTATCACCTCCTCAGCCTCCTGGAAGTCCTATTCTCAATTATTGACGAAATGAAATAACATACTAATCTGAATTATACTCCATCTGCCATTCATTTGATCACATCAAGAGATGATCAAGATCTCTCTGCAAGTCCCGATACCATGTTCACTGTTTTCCACATCACCTATTTTAGTGATGCATACATCTCAGCCAGTTCTCTCCCATTTCCCTCCATTCCAACAGTGCTGTTGGCCTGGAGATTTCTCAATACATTTTGAGATATTTAGCACCTCCTCTGCTATGATGTAGACTATCACAAAACCATTTGCATTGACTATTTTAAGTTTTGCATCATTCTCTACAATGAAAAAAAAGCAGGATAAATATTGATTTAAGATCTTGCCCATCTGCTGAGGCTCAATATAAAGAAGTTTACTTCCAGAAGTGATCAATTTTTGATCTCTTTTTGGTACATCACGCGGATGCTCTTCAACACTCGTTGTGCATTAAAGTTTAATTTGTCAGAGCCCACAGTCTTACTAATGTCCGGTGTGTTAGAGGAAGCTGATAGACTGTGATTGATCGACTCCCTGTATCAGAGACAGAGACAACATCAGGTGAGAAGCCACGTGAGAGCTTTGAGTAATAGTGACAAACAAGACTGAGGTGACAGAGGGAGTTGGGACTCGGGCGAGTGTATGCATTTCCTGTGCCCTTAGCCCCCACAGAGATAACAATGACTATAGCAGCCGTATTTGTCACATGTGCATTGACACATATAGGGAAACACGTTGTTTGCGTTGGAGAGGTGCCGTGGCAGTTCGCAAGTGTTGCCATGCATTCGGTGCCAACACAGCATATCCACAACTCAGTAACCCTACCTGTGCATCTTTGGAATGTGGGAGGAAACCGGGGCAGCCAGAGGAAGCTCCCACAGCGAAAGTGTGCAGGCTCCTTTCGGGCAGTGGCCGGAATTGAAACGCAATCTTAAAGCTTATGCTAACCACTATTCCACCATGTCATTCTGTTATCCTTAACTTAAATACTCCAACACTGGTCACTAATATCTCCCACTCAAGAATGACCTCCAAAGTCCTCTCCACTTATTTACACTCTTACTGCTGTGCTCAGTGATTCTAACCAGACAGAGAGAGTCTCCCTGAGAGTTTGAGGGAACAGGCATGGTGTTTGCCAAGTTACACTGTTTCATTTACTGATTCCCAAAAATGATTCCGGAATGGAAAGGCTTGTCATAGGAGGAGGTTTTGGTGCTTTGGGAAGCTAATCACTGGAATTTAAAAGGATGATTGGGACCTTCAATGAAACCTATCGAATATTGAACGGCTTTGATAGAGTGGATGTAGAGAGGATGTTTCTCATGATATGGAGGTGGATGGAAGAGGTCTGAGACCAGAAAACACAGCCTCCTAATAGAGGGGGCTGAAGGAAGTCAATTTAGAACAATGAGGAGGAATATGTTTACTCAGAACGTGGAGAATATGTGAAATTCTTTGCCACAGATGTCTAAGGAGGACAGGTGATCTGTTATATTTAAGGCAGAGGTTGACAGAATCTTGATTAGTCAGAGCATGAAAGGATATGGTGATAAGACAGGAGATTGTGGTTGAGAGGGAAATCTGTCTTTCCTGATGCAATTTTTGAGGAAATAACAGCAAATACAGACAAAGGAGAGTTAATGGATATTGTTTATTTGGATTTTCAGAAGGCATTTGATAAGGTGCTGCACATAAGGCTGCTGAATAAGATAAATGCTCGTGGTATTACAAGAAAGGTGGAGCGCTTAACAAAGTGTGGTCGCACCCAGAGTAATGCATTTACTCTGGTGGCCCCACTAGAGGAAGGATGTCGAGTCTTTGTAGAGGCTGCTGAAAATATTAACAAGGGTGCTACCTGGATTAGAGAGCATGCGCGACGACGGGAGTTTAGACAAACAGCGACTGTTTTTATTTACTAGAGCGGAGGAGGCTGAGAGTAGATCTGATTGATGTTTCTAAGTTTATGAGCGGCACAGATATACAAGACAGACAGTATCTTTTCTTCAGGGTTGAAATTTCCAGTAGAAGGGGCCATGAATTTAAGATCAGATGGGGATAATTCTAAAGGACATGTGAGGTACAGTTTGTTTTTCAATTTGAGGTTGTGGGTATTTGTCAATTTAACATTATTATTTCGGCCACACTGCGGAATGTACCGTCCTTAGCAAAGTGGGCAAAAGGATTCACTCCCCGGATTACCCCATCCCGGGACTGGTGTCCCATGAGCACTGCCTCTGGGCTCTTACTGTCTGTGTAATTACCCAGGGCATCACTTGGGGGCGCTCTCCGGACTGAACATACATCGGAGGCAGTTCCGCTGATCCGGAGGTGGAATTACGTCTCTGGAACTGACTCTGACGTCACAGAGCGCGCTGCTGGAGACGGGGTCCGTCAGAAACTTTGGGAATTAAATCTGTCACGGTCCATTAAAGGCGCGGGGGAGGGGGTGGGCGGAGAGTCTGTCAAACTGTGGGTGGGGATGTGCACACATTCAGATGTTCACAGTATCAGACTCAGTCCGGATCTGAGTTCCTGCAGAGACTTCAGTTCCTCTTCCCCGGTCCAACTGATCCGATTGTCCCACAGCCTGAAACAGATGGAAGAGTGAAGAGGAAATAACAAATTACACAACAGTGTCAGCAACAGAGGACTAGGGTTAATGTTTCAACAACATTCACAGACAAACACAAGCGGAAACCCGGCGGATCCGCTGATATTTTATGACATTGAATATGAACACAATCACTCACCAGATCCGCTCCAGATTCGGGAGGGCCAGTATGAGGCGGCGAAGAGCGGGGACAGATTGGTCTGTGAGCGAGTTTGATCCCAGATCCAGCTCTGCCAGTGATTGGGTTGCACTGAGAGCGGAGACGAGATCATCGACACCAGCATCAGTGAGACCGACCTTGTACAACCTGGAGATGAGGGAGTGAGGGTGAAGGACACCGAGAGACAGTGGACGCTATGAATCTCGAATGTTGACCAATTAGACAATTACTGATCACATTAATGTTCAGCGTCAGACACCCAGTGACTGTAAAGACAATCTCCCACAGTCTTACACTTACCACAGTTTCTGCATTTTACACTCCGAGTTCGTCAGAGCCTCAGACACCAGTTTCACCCCTGAATCTCCTAGTTCATTTTCATTCAGGTTCAGCTTCGTCAGTGAAGGGTTTGTGCTGAGAGCGGAGGCAAGATGCTTGGCACCAGAATCTGTGAGACCGACATTGCTCAGCCTGTGGATGAAAGGGAGAGTGTGGGTAAAGGCCACAGAGAGACAGGAGACGGTAGAAATTCCCAGTGTTTATCAGTAATACAATTACTGATCACCTTAATGTTCAGTGTCAGATACCCAGTGACTATAACCGCAATATCCCTTTCTGACACTTACCATAGTGTCTGTATTTTACACTCTCGATTCCTCAGAGCTGCAGACAGCAGTTTCACTCCTGAATCTCCCAGTTTATTCATCCCAAGCCTAAACACAAACAGACAAATTGATGAACAAATTGATTCAGACAGTGGTTCTGAGGGAATTCCTCTCACCCGGTATTTCAGGAAACATTAAACCCTTCAGTAAATCACTGACCAATTCACATGACTGTCAATGTCCCTCACTGCCCAGCTCCGAATGTTAGTAATTTAGCCTGTCGGTGTGACTCTGTAAACTTTCTATATTCTGTCTCAGTCCCCGACGTTAGGAAAAAAATCCTGACGAGATGGTAGAAAGCTGCAGCGTTGAAGGGCTGGAAAAAGTCCCACAGGGAGGAAGAGTTGTGGATGAGAACGTGTCCATGGGAGATGGTGGAAGAAAAGCCCGCCAGGGCAAAAGGGATAGGCAGAGTAATCCCACAGGAGGAAGGGAGATGGGGAATAGAGATACCACGGGAAGGAAGGGGAATAGAGAAGAAAGATGCCACAGAAGGAAGGGAGATGGGAAAGAGATATCCCCACAGGACGAGGGGGGTGGAGAAGAGGGATTCCATGGGAGGACGGGAAATGGAGAAAAGAAATCCCACAGGAGGAAGGGGGATGTGGAAGACAGATGCCACAGGAGGAAGGGGGATGGAGTGGATAATTACCACAGGAGGAAGGAGAATGGAGAAGAGAGATCCCACAGGAGGAAAAATGTATGCAGAGGATAGATCCCAGAGGAGGAAGTGGGATAGGGAAGCGAGATCCCACAATGAAGGAAGATAGGTAAAGAGCCATCCCACAAGACGAAGAGGATATGGCAAAGACAGATCCCATAGGAGGAAAGGGAATGGGGAAGAGAGATCCCATAGGAGGAAAGGGGGATGAAGAAGAGAGATCCCATAGGAGGAAGGCAGATGGGGAAGCAAGATTCCACAACAGGATGTGATGCAGACGTAGATCGCACGGGGAGGGTTGGTCAGAATTGAACCCCACAATTGGAAGAGGTGATGCCCACATGAGTGTTGGGTATCTGGCAGTGAACAAAGTCACACTGTTGGAGTGATCGTGATAGTCACACGCGGGGAGAGGGGTTGGGAAGGATAATCTCGGGTATTTCTCTCCCTCTCACTGGGACATTCCTCTGATCCTCTCTTGTACTTCATCGGGAAGAGGGTGCGCAGATCCGTCACACCTGCTGCAGTCAGTGTCGGTGTCGATGTCAGTGACAGTGAGAAGGAACATTGTCAATTGACGTGTCACATGCAGTGAGAAACACGGCCATTCATGTGATTTACTACCATTAAACCAACGGCCATTGTTCGCTCATCTGAAGTCTCCAACATCTCTATACACGAAACCATAGGGCACTCCCGTTCTTGATTTACTGACCGATTGTCTATTAATTTGTCACAAAAACTCATAATCTGCTTTACCTTTACATTAAAACAAAATAATGAAATACTTTCACAGATCAGACTGAGAAATAAGTGAAGTTACCCCAACTCCTGGCATTTGTGCAGCCCAGGTACCAGCCGCTGGATTCCTTCACACTGAATGTGGCAGCCAACTAGGTCGATATGTTTTATTGTATCACAGAGTCCGATGACATGAGACAGGACCGCACAGTCAATCGGGGTCAGTGTCATTCTACTGAATGAAAGTGTTTCCACAGATTCCAGTGCGGCCTGAGCCAGCCCACAATTCTGAGACTCAAACAGGTAGTGCAGTGTGTTCAGGAGGCTCCTTTTACCAGCTTCACTCCTCGTGTTTCCACTCTGGCGTTTAACCTCCTCCCTCACCCAGTCAATCACCCGGCAGGTTGTTTGACGGGGAAATGGTCCCAGAAACTCCTCCAGGCCCCGAGCTGTCATTGGAGAGGAGAGGCCAGCAACAAAACGGAGAAACACCTCAAATCGGCCATCTGTTGTGTTGTGGGCTTCAGTGAGGAATTTCAGGATATCCCCGGGATGTGGATTCATAAACTGTGCGAGTGCCGCTACAAACTCCTGGATGGTGAGGTGTGGGAATGTGTACACCACACATCGGGGAGAATCCTCTCTCTCCAAAAGCTCCATTAAGAACCCAGACAAGAACTGGGAAGGCTTCAGATTGTAGTTGATTAAATCTCCATTTGTAAATACAATCTTCTTGTCAAACACACCTCTGAAGGCCATCTGACCAACCCTGAGTAACACGTCACGGGGGTTCTCAATCTCACGGCCGTGGTTTTTCAGGATGTTGTAAATATAGTAGGAATAGAGTTGGGTTATGGTCTTGGGAACTCGCTGGGGGTCCCTGTCTCTTTTTGCGAAGAAGGGTCCCAGTGCCAGAGCGAGGATCCAGCAGTAGGAGGGATTGTAGCTCATGGTGTACAGGATCTCGTTCTCCTCCACATGTTTGAAAACAGCTTCTGCTACCGTCTTATCTTCAAAATGCCTCATGAAATATCCCTTCCGTTCTTCATCGACAAATCCCAGGATTTCAGCCCAGACATTGATTTCTGCCTTTTCTAATAAATGTAACACAGTGGGTCGGGTGGTCACCAGTACTGAACACCCTGGCAGCAGCTTGTGCTGGATTAAACTGTACACAATATCCGACACTTCACACCACCACTCGGGATCTGGGCACTTGTGCTGAGGTTCTGTATCTCTCCGACTGTCAGCAAAATCAATTTTATGTTTGAATTCATCCAAGCCATCGAATATAAACAGCAATCCCTCTGGGTTTTTCCAAACCTCTCTCAGGAAATTCCCAAAGTAAGGATACTGATCCAAAATCAGTTCCCTCAGGTTTACTCTGCAGTTAATGGAGTTTAAATCCCTGAATTTGAAACTGAAGACAAACTGGAATTGTTGGTATATTTTCCCCGTGGCCCAGTCATAAACAATCTTTTGCACCATTGTTGTTTTCCCTATCCCCGGGACTCCAGCCAATGCTGCCGAACTCCCAGATTTGCATTTACTTTGGGAAAAGCTGCTCTGGAACAACTGATCAGTCCGGAGTTTTTCCAGCTCTCTGCGGAGATGTTGTTTTCTCCACTCCTCGTGGTCTCTGCCTCTCGCCAGCAGCTCGTGTTCCACCAGTCTCCGATCACGAATAGTAGAAATGACCGTGATCTCAGCGTATCGATCAACCAGCTGGAAAACATTCACCTTCTCCGTCATCAGGATCGTGTTCACGCTCAGTGTTTCGGTTTGTGCCCGCAGAGTCTCCTTGTGTTTCTGTTGAACATCTTCCATGGGAACAGAGAAAGAGTCAAAATGTTAGACGCCTCAACTCAGAATTTAGTAAACAACAAATAGTGCAGCACAAAGCTCTTGTATCAATTTAATTTATCAGAATATGTTCATACACTAAAGTAAATTTGGTTGCAGTGAATCAGAATTGTGACGAAAAACCAAGTTATCAGAAGATTGATGCTGATGAGAGAGATAAGGGGAACAATGGAGAAACATTCAAAATGCTAATAAGAGAGAAGAGCGAGATTAAAGAGAAAGAAAGACATTTCAGATATTGACAGATCGATTGCTTTGAACCTGAACTGTTTGAAGTTTAATGGACAGGCGATACCCCAGCAGGGGGATAAAAAGAACAGGTTTGCTAAGGCACGACACACACCACGAGATCACGAGATAACGAGACCCTGGAAGAGCGGTGTGCCCCCACAAGTTGGTTAAAGTTGGAGGTCTGGTTCGAGGGAACCGACCATAGACTGACAGGGTGAAAAGGAACGATCGGCGGGAACCTGGTGTGTGTGCCCGCCCTTGCCTGGGTGCCGGGTTCACCGCGGAAGAACGGTCGTATCCAGAACGGAGGGATCACAGTCGGTGACCACAGAAGACATAAATGGGTTCGCCCGAAAGCTAACTGCGAAGAACATCAAAGGTCTGTTTGAATCAAAATTTGCATTCTCTCTCTCTCTCCAACAGCACAACAGCGATTACTGCAAACTGTACTAAGCTGAACTGAACTCTGCGTCACTTGAGACTGATCATTTTACCCCTAGACTGCGATAGAACTTGGCTGATTCCTGTTACCCTAGTTCTGTGTACACGTGTGTATTATCATTGCTAACCTGTTTCATTTACATCCTTACGATTAGAGTACTGTGTTACTTATTTCTTTAATAAAACTTTATTAATTTCTGTTAAACCAGACTCCAACTAAGTGGTCCATTTCTGCTGGTTTGGCAACCCAGTTACGGGGTACGTAACAGAATAAAACAAAAGAAACCTACTGCATGTCGATCAGCAACGTTGTAGGGGTGGTGGGGGTCAGCTGTCAAGGTCTCGCAAAGCTGACTCAGACAATCAGCGTTTCTAATCAAACATAAATAATTTATTCACCCTACTATACCACGGATGCTGGACAACTCACCGAGATCATCCAGAAGAATGTCCGGGCCTGCAGATCTGCAGTCTCATGTCCACTAAACAGTATACACGGGAAATACTCAGCAGGACAGGGAGAATAAAAACATAGAGACATAGAAAACCTAGAGAACAATACAGACTCTTCAGCCAACAATTCTGTGCCGAACATGTCACTACCTTAGAATTACCTAGGCTTTATCCATAGCCCTCTACTTTTCTCAGCTCCATGTCGCCATCCAGGAGTTTCTCAGAAGACCCTACCGTTTCCGCTTCCACTAACGTCGCCGGCAGCCCATTCCACGCACTCACCACTCTCTGCGAAAGAAAACTTACCCCTGACATCTCCTCTGTACCTACTTCCAAGCGCCTTAAAACTATGCGCTCTCGTGCTAGCCATTTCAGCCCTGGGGAAAAGCTTTTGACTATCCACTCGATCAATGCCTCTCATTATCTTGTACACCTCTATCAGGTCACTTCTCATCCTCCGTCGCTCCAAGGAAACAAGTCCGAGCACACTCATACTGTAAGGCATTCTACCCAATCTAGGAAACATCTTTGTAAATCTCCTCTGCACCTTTTCTATGGTTTCCACGTCCTTCCTGTACTGAGGCGACCAGAATTGAGTACAGTACTCCAAGTGGACTCTTACCACTGTCTTGTATAGCTGTAATATTACATCTTGGTTCTTAAAATCAATCCCACGACTGATGAAGGCCAATGCACCATATGCCTTCTTAACCACAGAGTCAACTTACATTGCAGCTTTGAGTGTCCTATGAACTCGGACCCCAAGATCCCTCTGATCCTCCACACTTCCAAGAATCTTACCATTAATGCTATATTCTGCCATCATATTTGCCCTAACAAAATAAACCATCTCACACTTATCTGGGTTAAACTCTATTTGCCACTTCTCAGCCCAGTTTTGCATCCCATCAATGTCTCGTTGTAATCTCTGACAGCCCTTCACACTATTCACTACACCCTCAAACTTCGTGTCGTCAGCAGATTTACTAAACCATCCCTCCACTTCCTCATCCAGATCATTTATAAAAATCACGAACAGTAGGGATCCCAAAACCGATCCCCAAGGCACACCACTGCTCTGGAGAAAGGGAGAGAGTGGATGCTACAGATCTATTATTCAAATTGAACTAAAATTTTGAAAAGCAGGATCATTTCCAATCCCGGTAGCATCTGGTAAACCTCTCTTCTCCGAGTTCTCCAGATCCTTCCTGTAATGGACCGACAGAATTGAACCAATTCTCCAAGTGCAGCCAAACCAAAGTTTTATACATCTGTAACCTAAAGCTTCGATAGACTTAGTGCTCCGTACAATGAAGTGAACTATGTGATCGTATCTTCTTCATTTACCTGTGTTGTCACACCTAGCGAGCTACGGACATTGACAACAAACTCCCTCTGCACCTCAATGATGTTAGCGTCTGCCAGCTACTTTAAACATCCCCCATACCTTCACACTTTTCTGGATTAAACTCCATCTGCTATTTGCCCACTCGCCTCTGCAACTGATCTATACCCCACTCAACGGCTGTGAAGGCGGATGAAGGCTGCAACAAATCCACCAGCTCCAATCGTCGTGGTTTCCATGCCATTGGAATCAGTTGGTTGATTTGTGAAGTATTGTGTGCTTCTTGGAGTGCAACATCAAGTATTCGTTAAACAAATTCACGCACAGGCGTCTTCGCTCTGGGGACCTCTTCTTCAGAATGAAGACCATCATCCTCGACCTCGAGGGATAGCCACGACGATACCCCACTGGACTCTTTGAGACTCTTCTTCCCTCTCCATTACTCATTGTCTCACCTCAGCTTCAGAAACCATATATTTCATTTGCAGACTAAATTCACAACATTTCCCATCACCGTCACGGGACGGTGACAAACTATGCTCTAATCCTCTTTGCAACATGCCGGTTCGAAATTCTGATCAGCTGATATATATCGACTCTCACCAGACGGAGATTTGCCCTGTAACAGTTGCTCCTCACCTGACTTCTACCATTTAATCTGCCTTCCCCAATTTAACATCCCCACCCTGTGTATCACCTAAGCTGCAGACCTCTCTTTATTCATAACCATCTCAGAACTTGAGTTGTGTTCATTGTTCCCGAAACCTCTCCCACTGAAACCCGAGCCCGTCCTGAAATAAGGGATAGCCGATGTCAATGTAGGACCTGGTCTGGATGAGGTGTGGGAAAGTTACTTGCAGTGAAAGTACACCTGAAGAATGTGAAACCTCACGGTATGTCAGGATCCTGACAGGAGTGTGCGGGACCTCAGAGTGTTCCGGAGCCTTGTAAAGTAGTTAAAGGGTTTCACATTGTGTGACGGCTCTTGCAGGAGTGTGTGGCATCTCGCAGCGTGTAGGTAGACGGCAACAGGCTTGTGGAGTCTCGCAGCGTGTCAGCCCCTGCCAGGGGTGTGTGGTGTCTAGCGGTGTGTCAGTACCCTGCCAGAGATGTGCAAAGTTTCACAGCGCATTAGGATCCTGCCAGGGGTGTGTGGGGTTTCCAAATAACAGGTATACTCTACATAGGGGTTTATTGTGTAACGGATCTTGAAAATGACATTTTAGTCTTCACCATGTATCTGGGGCCAGCAAATACTGTTTATATCATCTTCTTAGAGAGTTGAGAGTTCTGAGGAAAACAGCGGTGATCTGGCGCTAAACGATGCAGGCATGTTTTCTCAGTAGCCATTCATTCAACGTATTCGAGTGAGACAGGGAACGTAGGAAAGCATGGATTGTATAAACAGTTACATTAGAGAATGGCAAACTAGTAGAGAAGTTGTTCTTCAAAGATCCAGGGGAGTATCTATTGCATGTTCAGAAGTGGTTACCTAGAGTGCCAGGATTTAGGTGTTTCAGAAAGAACAGGGAGGAAGACAAAAGGGGTGGGCGTGGCACTGCTGATCAGAGATAATGTCACGGTTGCAGGAAAGGAGGAAGTTATGGAGGGATTGCATACTGAGTCTCTGTGGGTGGAAGTTATAAACAGGAAGAGGTCAATAACTCTACTGGGCGTTTTTTTATCGACCACCCAATAGTAACATGGACATCGAGCAGCAGCTGGGGAGACAGATTCTGGAAAGATGCAAGAATAACCAGGTTGGCGTGGCGGGAGGTTTTAATTTCCAAAATATTGATTGCAATCACCCTAGAGCAAGGGCTTCAGATGAGGTGGAGTTTGCTAGGTGTATTCAGGAAGGTTTCCTGATATAATATGTAGATAAGCCTACAAGAGGAGAAGCTGTACTTGATCTGGTATTGGGAAATGAACCTGGTCAAGTGTCAGATCTCTCAGTGGAATAGTATTTTGGAGATAGTTATCACAATTCTGTCTCCTTTACCATAGCATTAGAGCGGGGTAGGAACAGACAAGTTAGGAGTGAGGAGAAATATGAAGTAATTGGGCAGGAACTTGGAATCATAAATTGGGAACAGATGTTCTCAGGGAAATGTATGGCAGAAATGTGGCAAACGTTCAGGGGATATTTGCGTGGCATTCTGCATAGGTGCGTAGGGTACAGGAACCGTGGTGTACAAAAGCTGTTGAAAATCTCGTCAAGAAGAAAAGAAAAGCTTACGAAAGGTTCAAAAATCTAGGCAATGCTAGAGACCTAGAAGATTATAAGGCTAGCAGGAAGGCGCTTAAGGATGAAATTAGGAGAGCCAGAAGGGGCCATGAGAAGGCCTTGGCGGGAAAGATTAAGGAAACCACCCAAGGCATTCTACAAGTATGTGAACAGCAAGATGATAAGAGAGAATAGGACCAATCAAGTGTGACAGTGGAAAACTGAGTATGGAACCGGAAGAGATAGCAGAGGCTCCTAGTAAGTACTTTGCTTCAGTATTCACTACGGAAAAGGATCTTGGCGAGCATACAGACATGAAGAAAGAGGACGTGCTGGAGCTTTTGGATAAGTCTCCGGGACCAGACGAGGTGCACCCCAGGTTACTACGGGAGGCGACGGAGCAGATTGATGAGCCTCTGGCAACTATCAACGCATCATCAATCGGGACAGGAGAGGTTCCAGTGGGTTGTAGGTTTGTAGATGTTGTTCCCTTATTCAAGAAAGGGAGTAGAGATTGCACCGGAAATTATAAACCAGTGAATCTTACTTCAGGAATTGGTAGACCGATGGAAAAGACACTGAGAGGCAGGATTTATGAACATTCGGAGAGGCATAATATGATTAGGAATAGTGAGCATTGTTTTATCAAAGGCATGTCGTGCCTTACGAGCCTGATTGATTTTTTTTGAGGATGTGACTAAACACATTGATGAAGGTAGAGCAGTAGATGTACAGTATAATGGATTTTAGCAAGGCATTTGACATGGTACCCTATGCAAGGCTTATTGAGAAAGTACGAAGTCATACGATCCAAGGGGACATTGCTTTGTGGATGTAGAACTGGCTTGCCCACAGAAGGCAAAGTGTGGTTGTAGGTGGTTCATATTCTGCATGGAGGTCGATGACTCAGGGATCTGTTCGAGGTCCCTTTCACTTTGTGATTTTTATCATTGACCTGGATGAGGAAGTGGAGTAATGGATTAATACATTTGCTGATGACACAAAGCTTGGGAGAGTTGTGGATAGTGTGGAGGGCTGTCAGAGGTTACAGCGGGACATCAATAGGATGCAAAATTGGGCGGAGAGATGGCAGATGGAGTTTAACCCAGATAAGCGTGAGGTGGTTTATATTGGTAGGTCAAATATGATGGCAAAATATAATATCAATGGTAAGCCTTTTGGCGGTGTGGAGGATCGGAGGGATCATGGGGTCCGAGTCCACAGTACACTCAAAGCTGCTGCGCAGGTTGACCCTGTAATTAAGAAGGTATACGGTGCATTGGCCTTCATCAACCGTAGGACTGAGTTTAAGAATCGAGATGTAATGTTACGACTACATAGGACTCTGGTCAGACCCCACCTGGAATACTGTGCTCAGTTCTGGTCACCTCAGTACAGGAAGAATATGGAATATATAGAAAGGGTGCAGAGGGGATTTACAAGGATGTTGCCTGGATTAGGGAGCATGCATTTTGAGAAGAGGTTGAGTGAACTCGGCCTTTTCTCTCGGGAGGATGAGAAGTGACCTGACAGAGGTGTACAAAATAATGAGAGGCACTGATCGTGTGGATAGTCAGAGGCTTTTTCCCAGGGCTGAAATGGCTAGCATGAGAGGACATAGTTTTAAGGTGCTTGGAAGTAGGTAAAAAGGAGATGTCAGGGGTAAGTTTTTTACGCAGAGAGTGGTCAGTGTTTGGACTGGTCTGCCGGTGGTGGGAATGGGTACGATAGCGTCTTTTAAGAGACTCCTGGATAGGTACATAGAGCTTCGAAAAATAGAGGGCTATGCGTAAACATAGGTAATTTCTGAAGTAACTGACATTACTCAATGTTAGGCGCAGCATTGAGGGCCGATGGGCCTGCATTGTGTTGTAGGTTTTCTACATATCTATATTTCTAAGTCAGTGTGAGAATTCTACAGCTGTATCTGTTCCCTTGGCAAGCAGCATGAAGAACATTGAAGAATAATTTTGCAGGCAATTTGTAGAGATATACTAAGTCAGTGGTGCAAGGAAACTGAGGGGTTTTGGTGGCAGAATATGGACCGAAACAATAATTACGGAAGTGACAGAGACTGAGAGGTCTTTCTAAAGTTCCTAATTAGCCTATCTCAGGTCCTATAAGAACAATAACATATTTGGAATTTGTTCTTGGAAATGAGAGACGCTGAACCAGGACACTGGCAGGGATTCCTCATGTTTCTGATGAAGACTTTCGAATACTGAGATACAACATTGGCTACTGTAAGATTAATAACTGTTGCAATATCTGTCTTTCCTTCGCCCTCTCCTCTGTTAGATGTGCAGTTGGATGATACAACACTGTCTGTGAATATGAAGCTTTTCGGACTCTGAGCACTTGCACTGCCCAGGGCTCCATTTTCACAGACACAATGTGCTTATGGATGAAGTGAGCTTCTCATCAGTCTGGAGCATGTAATTTATCTCAACATTTTTTTTATCGATTTCTTCAGTTCTTCTCAGTTTCCTCGCCGCATTAACACAACACTGGGTTTCTCTGACCTAATTGACAGCTCTTACCCGTCCACAGTTTCCATCACACACCACAGGCAGACATGAATTTCAGTTCTGTAGATTTTTCAACCCTCACTGTCCCCCCACCCTACCCTCACCTCCACTGTCTCCTGATGGACTTCCCACTGTTTGCATTAAGAGAGTACAGATATAAACAGACTGGGTTGCAGTTGCTTTTTTGGGATTGGACAGGTTAGTTGGAATATGGCCTGGTTTTCTGTTTAAAGGGAAGCTGTTGCTGGTATTCTGTGACTAGAACTTCAATCGATGTCCAACTTGAAGAACTGATTATCTGCGGGGACTGACGGAGTTTAGAGAAATGAATTAGGATGAGGGATGTTCGGCAGTGGGGAAGGGGGAGAGAGGCAGGTAGGGTGAGGTTTCGACCTTTTGGGGTGTAGAGGTTTCCCAGATTTCCCCTCCACCGGATTGCTCCTTCGTATGCTCTGACCCCGGTGGAAGCAGCTGTAGTTCCAGGCACCAGAGAGGAGTCACCCCTTTCCTCAAGTCCCGACTCTCAGCCTCGTTCCTCATTATGTCCTCTGAAAACTCTTCCTCCAGGAGACGATGTTTCTATGTGCCTTAGTATGTACTGTGTCACAGTGATGACATTTACCTGGTCAAACCCCCATGACTCATCAACATGACCGTTCTGCGCAAGTGTCAGCGGTTGGTGGAAACAGCATTTTCTTCACCTACCTTTCAGCTCACTGGGGATCTCCCGTAAACCTTGAGCGGGGTCTGATCGCTCGTACGGTGCACAACCTGTTTAATTTTAAACAGTTTGGTGAAATCAGATGTGTTGAATTATAAAGTGTGCATTGTTTGAATCCGAATTGACATTAATCTCTACTATTATCTCACCATATTCCTGTATTTCTTTAAGTATTTTGTCCAACTTTGGGACGCCATTCCGCATTTTCACAAACGATTCCCACATCACCCTCCGGGCGCGGGAGCCTCTCTCAATCACCAGGCTCAAGAGGAGTTTAGAACCATCCACCAACTCTCCCTTATCAGCGAGATCAGAGATTTTCTGTGAGGTGCAGAAATGAACATATTGGGGACTGCCAGATTCACAGAGAATGCGAAGTAAGCGATGTTCCCTTTATCGGGATCACACGGCCAGATGCCGATCCTCTCTGGAGATGGGCTGTACATTCAGAGCAGAGAACAGAGAGGGGCATTCACCGTGAACCTGGCCCACCAGTCAATGAGATCCTGGCTGGTCTGTGACCACTTTGTTACAATGATTCCAACCCATAAATAATTCCTCATCAGATTTGACAGTCAATAAGAAATCATAAAATATGATTTATCATAAAGCAGATGAACAAAGAAGTCAAGAAGCTTTTTTTATAGCACGTGTTCAGTCTCAGAGAAGTTACAGAAAAGATGATGCGATTAATCTTCTCAGTCTGCCAGTATCCAACATGACGGCGACTGGCACCCACTGTATTTCCATTTTCTTTTCTGGTGGCGTTTCTTCAGTGATTACATCACAACATCACAACATGGTAGTGTACCACGCAAGACACAGTTTGCAGTTACAAATTATAACACAAGCACCTCCACCCAAACGAGAACACTGTCGAGCTCCTGTGACACCCACAGGTGATGCCCAGGTTTTCACTGAAATCCTACGGTCACGCTCTGCGATCGTCCTAAACCGAAATACCGTATCATATTTCTATTTAATGTCCATTATGTTAAGCCTATACAACAGTTACCCGCTTCCCTCGCTGTGAAAATGAGCAATCACCCACCAGCCCGGGGGATATTTTCACCCCTTTTCTGTCATCGGTGCAGATTCATAATTTTGTGATTGTACAGGGCATGCAAAATTTGGGCACCCCTGGTCAAAATTTCTGTTACTGTGAATCGTTAAGTGAGTAGAAAATGAACTGATCTCCAAAAGACATGAAGTTAAAGATGAAACATTCTTTTCAACATTTTAAACAAGATTAGTGTATTATTTTTGTTTTGTACAATTTTAGAGTGAAAAAAAGGAAAGGAGCACCATGTGAAAGTTTGGACACCCCAAGAGATTTGAGCTCTCAGATAACTTTTACTAAGGTCTCAGACCTTAATTAGCTTGTTAGGGCTATGGATTGTTCATAATCATCGTTGGGAAAGACCAGGTGATGCAAATTTCAGAGCTTTATAAATACCCGGAATCTTCAAACCTTGTCCCAACAATCAGCAGCCATGGGCTTCTCTAAGCAGCTGCCTAGCGCTCTGAAAATTAAAATAAATGATGCCCACAAAGCAGGAGAAGGCTATAAGAAGATAGCAAAGCGTTTTCAGGTAGCCGTTTCCTCAGTTCATGAGGTAATTAAGAAATGGCAGTTAACAGGAACGGTGGAGGTCAAGTTGAGGTCTGGAAGACGAAGAAAGCTTTCAAGAGAACTGATCGTAGGATTGCTAGAAAGATAAATCAAAACCCCGTTTGACTGGAAAAGACCTTGAGGAAAGTTTTGCAGACTCTGGAGTGGTGGTGTACTGTTCTACTGTGCAGCGACACCTGCACAAATATGACCTTCATGGAAGAGTCATCAGAAGAAAACCTTTTCTGCGTCCACAAAATTCAGCGTCAGAAGTTTGCAAAGGAACACTTAAACAAGCCTAGTGCATTTTGGAAACATGAAGTTGAAATAGAACTTTTTGGCCGCAATGAGCAAAGGTATGTTTGGAGAAAAAAGGGTGCAGAATTTCATGAAAAGTACAGCTCTCCAACTGTTAAGCACGGGGGTGGATCGATCATGCTTTGGGCTTGTGTTGCAGCCAGTGGCACGGGGAACGTTTCACTGGTAGAGGGAAGAATGAATTTGATTAAATACCAGCAAATTTCTGGAAGCAAACATCACACCGTCTGTCTTCTACAACAGGATAATGATCCTAAACACACCTCAAAAATACAAAATGGACTACCTCAAGAGGTGCAAGCTGAAGGTTTTGCCATGGCCCTTTCAGTCCCCCGACCTAAATGTCATCGAAAATCTGTCGATAGACCTCAGAAGAGCAGTGCACGCAAGACGGACCAAGAATCTCAGTAAACTAGAAGCCTTTTGCAAGGACGAATGGGCGAAAATCCTCCAAACAAGAATTCAAAGACCCTTAGCTGGCTACAGAAAGCGTTTATATAATGTGATATTTGCCAAAAGGGGTGTTACTGAGTACTGACCATACAGGGTGCCCAAACTTTTGCTTCGGGCCCTTTTCCTTTTTTGTCATTTTAAAACTGTAAAAGATGGAAATTTAAAAAAAAAAAAAAAACACTTGCTTAAAATATTAAAGAAATGTGTCATCTATAACTTTATGCCTTTTGGAAATCAGGTCATCTTTTACTCGCTTAACTATTCACAGTAACAGAAATTTTGACCAAGGGTGCCCAAACTTTTGCATGCCACTGTATATTCAGTATTTATTTCCCAGTTGTTCATTTATCTGCTTTAATATCCGATGAGTCAGATTTTGGACACCTATGATGTGTGAACATTCAAACCCATTCTCTCGCTCACTTACCCGATGTTCCTCTTCACTGAACTGATTCTCGAACGTTAACGCCAGGCTCATTCCGTGCACCACTCCTTCCATCGCCTGCTCCAGCCTGTCCCGGTAGAAGTCAATCAACTGCAGAAGCTTGAAATCGTTCCAGTTTGCCAGGAGCTCGGTGATTACTGAGCTCGGACCTGTGGAGCGAAGCGAAGGAAACTAAAGACATTATCGAACCTTTATTGCTCAACATCTTTCCATCTAGAACCTAAGGTCGGTGCACCATGTTACCAAACACAATCAGAAATAGACACACACAGGTGTTACCATTTTGAAGCACAAATCAGGGAAGGACTTACACAGCGAAAGACATGGCACTGAGAAATATAGAGCCAACTCCAAGGAATTTAATTAATTGATAGTGGCGTCACGTGGAGACAGGGTATTAAAGAGAGTCCTGGAACATTTAATTTTGTTAACCTAGCTACTGAGTAGAGAAATTGGAGCTGTATGAGTCGTTCGTGAGGTCTTGTTTGGAGTATTGCGTGCAGTTGCACCTTAGATCGACTTCAGTATATTTCAATTCTCATTAATCCCACCTGCATTTACCTACTTCTTGAGCTGAATGAATGGTTTGAGGTGGTTAACATTACACAGGTCTGTGAAAGTAGAAGTTAAAACGAAGATTAGGAACAGTATTTTGCTTAGCCTGACATCAGTGATGTGAACAATTCTCGGCCATTGTAGAAGCTGTATCAGGAGAAAATTCAAAAGGCCTAACAAATTCAACAATGCTTTGTGAAACAGAAATCACACTGGCTTAACCCCTTGCAATACTTTTGAGGATGCAACTAGCAGAATATATAAGGAGAGACCAGTGAATGTAGAATATTAGGATTTTCAGTAAAATCACGTATTACAGATTATCAGGCAAGCGTAAACCACGAGGGGTTGCGGATAAAGTAATGATACGGACACGAATTTGTTGGTCGAATTACATAGATTAGGCATAAATTGATTGTTTTCCGAATGGCAATGAGTGAAGGGTGGTACCACCGGAATCAATGCCAGGACCCGAGTTATTCAGAAAGGCTATTTCCACGAGGAAAATAAATGAAACATCTCCATGTTTCCGAATGACCTAAATCTGGATGGAAGGCGAGAATCGAAGAGACAGGCTGCCGACAGATTTAATCTTCTCTGGGAAGTTGAGAAATACCTGGCAGATACAATACGAATAACAAATATACGACTGGCCACTTTGCTGCGTACCCGGGTGTTTTTCTGATGTTGACGCCACTGAGTCTCGTCCCTCGCCGGCTCCATCAGCCATTGTGAAGACGGGTGTTAACAGATTCTGGTTCTCTGCAAGAAACAAAATCAAGAGTAGGGTCAAGTATTAATTTAGGTATAAAGGAGGAAGCTGATATGCGTACCGAACAACATACTGCCAAAAACATAGTCCTTTCCAATGAAATCATGATATGGCTTGATCCTTCTGCACACACCCAGACAACTTCTGGAAGATACTTTATGGCCGGATGACTGGATGAGATGCCCGTGCTTTTCCAGGCAATCCCGTGACATGAGCAAGAGTGAGGTGTCACACTGGCTTGTCAAGTCAACAGAATGGCAATGCAGGTTGGAGGTCCTGAGCAGGAAACACATACAGCTTGTGCCCTCCGACCACTAGTGGCGCTATGGTGATCAATGGACATCTGGTACAGCAGCGAGTGCTCAAACACTTCTGCTGACCTTGGCACATCTATTCCTCACTTCGCCAAATTGTACACATTTCTCCATCACACCTGATTCTCAGAGTCTCCTTCCATTTTTTTTTAAATTACGAAGTATTGACGTCACTGGCAAGACTACATATCTTGTTTCAGGCAATGTGGAAAGCCAGTCCCGCGTACAGCATCACGACGTCTTGCCTTAAACCACTATATTTTCACTGGCAGGTCTTCAGCGCCTAAGTTGCTGTCAAGATTTATTGGAGCATATCATCTGGTTACCATTGGATCGTTAC
The DNA here is from genome assembly GCF_030028105.1 of Mobula birostris. Classification (NCBI taxonomy): domain Eukaryota; kingdom Metazoa; phylum Chordata; class Chondrichthyes; order Myliobatiformes; family Myliobatidae; genus Mobula; species Mobula birostris. The sequence continues at coordinate 83,101,145 of NC_092382.1, forward strand.
ATCCAATACAGCAAGTTTTACAAAAACATCTTCAAAATAATTTTAAATGCTGGAATTATTCAACAAGACAGACGGTGTAATACTTTTTTTCAGGTCGAGGGACCATAATCAGAATTGAGCCAGTCCACAGCTGTTCCCCAATCTGCTGAAAACTTCCAGTATACTCTGTTTACGTTTCACATTTCCCTCACCGAAGATTTATTTTAATTATTTAATGGATAAGAATTTCCTCAATTGCCTGTAAAAAAAATCCTGCAAAATTAAGCAAGACTATTGGAATACCATTCGATTTCCCTAATGCGACAATCTTCAATGTTTTATTAGATAGAGTACGAAACTAACAGCATGGAGCATAACCTCGATACGTCCCTTATCTCGCTTCATTGCGTCTGCACCCGAGATGACACTCTGACTGCCGAGTGGCAGTCACCGGACCTTGATAAGATCACTGACCTGGGGATCGGGGCGACACGCGGTCTGGGGATAGGGGCGCCGTGCGGACTCGTTGCGGTGGTGTTGGTGTTGTGTGAATAACTCTCCTTGCAGCTCGCAGACAATCAAGGGAGACCCTCATCACAAACAACCGAACAGAGAAATAATACATTTAAGGCCACGTGTTTCTTAGTTACCCGGACAACAATTCGGCAATATCTGAAGTTTATTGAACAGTTGCGTGCAACGGTGAGATAACTGTATTTCATAGGAATACCTTCACCGAAAGTTAGAGAGCAGCACACACAAACTTCTGGAAGAATTGAGCAGATAAGGCAGCTTCTATGGACAGGAATATTACGGTCGACGTTTCAGATCCGGGGCTTTTCATCCGGACGTTGATTCTCTATTCATCTCCCGAGATGCTGCTTGACCTGCTGAGTTTTGTGTGTGTTGCTCTGGATTTCCAACATTCTCAAATTTCTTGTTTTGTGACTAAATATATATTTCTCAGTAACCTACCTTGTACTGGGTCTCCCGATTCGGATCTCTTTGAGTCCGTTATTGTTTTTGTGGGTAAACGTGCACTCCGGAGTAAATATTACTTCCACTTGATAATCAGAAACAAAAAGATGGGTTTGTCAGTCGATACGCTTCTCCACTCCCCCCCCCCCTCCCACCGCACCCCAAGCAGTTACTGTATTCGGTTTTGATCGGATTAGTGAGCTCAGATTAATTCACCGGGACGTCAGCAGTACACCGGACATTCAAAAGTGTCATGGAAGTGAGGTTCCTGCAGCGAAAATTACGACTGAGACGGTACTCAGGAGGCTTAATGGTCTGAGGGTGGATAAATCTCCTGGACCTGATGGAATGCACCCACGGGTTCTGAAGAAAGCAGCTCTAGCGACTGCGGTGGCGTTTACGATGATCTTTCAAGAATCGGTAGATTCTGGCATTGTACCGGGTGAATGGAAAATTGCAAATGTTACTCCGCTACTTAACAAGGGTGGGAGGCAGCAGAAAGGAAACTGTAGACCTGTTAGCCTGATATCAGTGGTTGGGAAGTTGTTGGAATCGATTGTTAGGGATGAGATTACAGCGTACTGGAGCCACATGACAAGACAGGCCAACGCCAGCATCGTTTCCTGAAAGGAAGATCCTGCAGTTCTTTGAAGAAATTACAAGCAGGGTATACAAAGAAGATGCAGTAGAAATGGTGTACTTTGATTTTCAGAAGGCCATTTGACAAGGTGCCGCACATGAGGCTGCTTAGCAAGATAAAAGCCCATGGAATTACAGGGAAGTTACTAGTATGGATGGAGCACTGGCTGGTCGGCAGAAAAAAAAGAGTAGACGGAGGAATGGGTAGTGTTGAGGAAACAGAGAGCATGCAGAGAGACTTAGATATTTAGGGGAATAGGCAATGAATTGGCAAATGAAATACAATGTTGGAAGGTGTATGATCATGCACTTTGGTGGAAGAAATAAACTGGCAAACTGTTATTTACATGGGGAAAGCATTAAAATGCAGGGATGCCAAAAACTTGGGAGTCCTTGTGCAAGATGCCCGAAAGGTTAACCTGCAGGTTGAGTCGGTTGTGAAGAAGGTGAATGCAATGTTGGCATTCATTTCTAGAGGTGTAGAATATAAGAGCCGGGATGTGATGTTGAGGCTCTATAAGGCAATCGTAAGACCACACTTAGAGTATTGTGCAATTTTGGGCTTCTTATGATAGAGAGGATATACTGACATTGAACAGGGTTCAGAAAAGATTCAGTAGAATGATTCGAGGAATGAGAGGGTTACTGTAGGAGGAACGTCTGGAAGCTCTTGGGCTGTATTCCCTGGGGTTCAGGAGAATGAGGGGGGGGGATCTTATAGAAGCATTCCAAATGTTCAAAGGACTGAAAAGATTAGATATGACAAAGTTACTTCCCATTGTAGGGGATGCTAGGGCAAGAGGGCATGACTTCAGGATTAAAGGACGTCCTTTAAAAACTAAAAAAAACTGAGATGCAGAGAAATTACTTTAATCAGAGGGTGGTAAATCTGTGGAAATCCACAAGCGGCTATGGAGGCCAAGTCACTGGGTGTATTTAAGGCAGAGATAGACAGGTTCCTGATTAGCCAGGGCATTAAAGGGTTTGGGGTGAAAGCGGGGGAGTGGGCGTGAGTGGATGAAGTGGAGCCGCGCACGATTGAATGGCGAAGCAGAATGGAGGGGCTGAACGACCTACTTCTGCTCCTATATCTTATGGTTTTATGCCGCGACGCCTGGCACAGAATTGGACCGTTAATTGGCTATGTTTTTGAAAACAGGGGCATCGGGAGTAATTAGGTCCAGATCTCATAAATGCTCATATTAGAGATAGGGGAGGGCCGTCTGAATAGGAAATACAACCATTAGCCACTCTATTCGGTGGATATGTATACCAGCTCGTCAATGCGATCCAGTGAGTCATGTGGCTGCAGCTCAAAACGTAAAAACATGCAGGCATGGTCAATACGTATGAAGGGTGTTCAGGGGAAACTTCAAGATGGGGAACAAAAGTGATCCAAACGTCTTTGACCGTGGGAGGATTGTTGGTGCCAATATCTCAGAAACTATTCAGCTCCTGGAACATTCACGCACAAATTGTTCCGTTTACAGAGAATCGTGCAAAAAACAAAAGCCAAAAAAAAAACAACAAATCAAGTGTGCGAGAACATCGCCCTAATGAGAGAGATCAGGGAGACCGGCCAGGCGGAAACAGGCAGTTATCTGGGCGAGAACCCGCTCTAATGAGAGAGATCAAGGGGATTGGCCAGACTGATTCAGTCTGATAGGAAACCGGCAGCAAATCAAATATGCACAAGTTATAAAAGTAGTGTGCAGTGCAGCATCACTGAACGGGTAACATACCGAGCATTGAACTGGACGAGCAACAGTAGCAGAAGGTCCCGAACATACACTCAGTTTCCACTTCATTAGGTACAGAACGAACATAATAAAGCGCCCACCGTGTCTGCACTTCGGTATGTTTTTGTCAACAGCCAGTGAATTTACTTGGAGAAAGTTTGTATTAAATACCGTTGCCTGCTGTACCCCGTTATTGCTAAAATAAAAAAAAACGCATACAGAAAAAACCAGATCCAACAAGCCGTGTGATTTTAGAGACCGTATTGATCTGGTAGTAACACTAGACGCATTGCCGCGACGAGTGGGCGCATTGAAACACCGTGACTTTTCCCCGTATAGTCTCTCTTCTTACCTTGTGCTCAACTCCTGAGTCTGGTCCCAGCCTATCGAAGCAGCTGAATTTTATTTTGGATCTTTTTGGATCTCCCCCTCCCCCTCCCACTTTCAAATCTCTTACTAGCTCCTTCTTCAGTTAGTCCTGACGAAGGGTCCCGGCCTGAAACGTCGACTGTACCTCTTCCGAGAGATGCTGCCTGGCCTGCTGCGTTCAGCAGAAACTTCGATGTGTGTTGCTTGAATTTCCAGCATCTGCAGATTTCCTCGTGTTTGAGCTGAATTTTATGTGCCCTAACCGTGAGGGAACACACCCTGAGCAAGGGTCAGTTGATAACACGCTCATAAACCTAAACAGCACACTTTTCAGCACGTAACGCCACATCCTGTTCCACAACGCTCATGTTAAAGCATTTGTATCGCTTGAATGCGCATTTCTAACATACGGTTCCAACCCGAGCTACTACGACAGTGCACAATTGCAATGAGTAACTTCCACTGGAAAATTTGATCTGCTCCAGAGAGTGATCACAACCCGCATCCTGGTTCCATTCGGTTGGTGTCGGCGCTTTGATTTATTATTCACCCTGGGCCCAGTTTATTGCCAGACTATAAACTCCAGTGACAGCTCAGGGCAAAGACCGCTGCGTGTTTACTGCACAGGCACCGCAGACGGAAGAACTCTGTTAGGTGTGATCATATATTTTGCCTTTGGAATATATATATTTTTATGAACACTGGATCCTTCCTTTCTCCAGCCTTAACTGCTTTCCCATCGCGTAGACTTGCGCTGATCTTAAAGTTAGCCCGTTTATACAGCCAGCTTTAGCAGTTGTCTGATGGTGGTCTATTGGAATAATGGGCCAGTTGGGGAGAAACATGCTGAGATTACCATTTCCCCCAGATAGCTACGGGTCAAAGTCGACAGCAGATTAAGAACCCCCTTCTCCTTCACTTTACTACTCACTCACTGGAAACACGTTACCATATCCCAGCAGCAATCATATCAAATTACGACCATTCTCGCCTGTGAATTTCCCTGATGTCTAATTTATTTTATACATACACTTACCGTTCTGCGTCAGAGGTCGATAGAAAACTCCTGAACATAAAATTAGCTGGATCTTTCATTTGTCAATGTGTTCTGTGGTATCAGCGACCTTAGACCTGCTTCAGCGAATAAACTCGTTAAAATTTTATGGACCCTAACAGTAGGTAAACACACCTGGAACACACCTTCAGGTAATAACACACTCATAACCTGAACTTCACCCTTTAGGCTACACCCTGTTTCATCACGCTTTTCTTCAAACACGCAAATACTCATTTTACATCAATGAGTCTTTGTAACATGTGTTCCGAGTCAAAAATTATTAATTCAGAGCACCACAGCAGTGGCCACGTTTTCTCTAGAAAAATTGGTCTACTGCAGAGAGGAATCGCAACCTACAGTTGGTTCGATTCGGTTGGTGTCGGCGCTTCGATTTATTCTTCAGCTTGGGACCAGTTTGTTGTCACACTATAAACTCCAGTCACAGCTCAGGACGAAGTCCGCTGTGGAGGTATTACTCAGAGGCAGCAGAAGGAAGGACGCTGTGAAATATCATGAACTATTACACATTTTTCATTTTTTTTCCCCTTTTGAACACGAGACATTTTCCCTCTCCTGGTTTTAACTTTGGCCCAGCTGCCTGGAGCCGCACTGGTCTCAGAGTCTGCCCGATAATAAAACTGTCTTCAACAGTTGCACCCAGTTGCACCATTACAGCAATCGGCAAAGTAGCAGCTGTGCCGAGATTACACCTCCCAGAGATAACTACCGGTCAAAGGCGACAGCAACATAGGCGCGCCCTTCCCCTTCAGATGACCGTTCTTACTGGAAACAGTAAGTAACCAAATCACAGCACCAATCATATGACATCACGGCCATTTCCCGTGGATGAATTTGCATCCATCATACTTAACTGATAGATACATCTCTTCAGTAAGTGATGGAAAGACTAGGGACATTAAACTCACTGGGTCACTTATTTCTCAGGTCTGACTGCTGTTTTATTGAATTCAGAGCAGGGTGTTTGACCTCTCAGGCATTTTCCACAGCTGAACTATGACCTCAGCGCGCCCTCTCTTGTGCCTGCCTGCAGCAGTTCCCTCCCTTGTCCATCGAGGGTCTGTGGAGTGCGGAACGAAACATATTGAGAGATAAATTGGAGCAGAATAAACAAAGGAGAGTCACTGAATGTTGTTTACTTGGATTTTCAGAAGGTCGTTGACAAAGTGAAGCGCAGGAGTCTGCTAAAAAAGATAAACGTTCCTCATAATACAGTAAAGATACTGCCATAGACAGACGAATGGCTGACTGGGTGGAGGCAGACGGTGAGAATAAAGGGGAATTTTTTTTCTGGTCGGCTGCCGGTGACTAGTCGGAATTAGGGCATCATATGTCAATGAATCTGGATGATGAAACTGGTGCTTTTGCGGCCAAATTTGCGGACAATCCAAACATAGATTGTAGGGTAGGTGGTCTTGAGGAAGCAGAAAGTTTGCAGAAGACCTTGGACAGGTGAAGAGAGTAGGCAATGAAGCGGCAGATGGGCTGTATTGCAGGGAATTGTATGGAAATACACTTTGTTAGGAGCAATAAAGGTGAAGACTATTTTCTGATTGGGACAAATCAGAAAATAAGAGGTGTAACAGGAGTTCGGAGGCCTAGTGCGGGATTCTCTGAAGTTTAATTGACAGCTTGAGATGGAAATAAGAAAGGTAAATGCAGTGTCAGCATTTATTTCAAGAGAGTTAAGGCATCCGTTAGTCTTTCAAGACCATGGATCTGTGCCTGGAAAGTCTTCACTCTCCAGGGTGCAGACCTGGGCAAGGTTGTATGGAAGACCAGCAGTTGCCCATGCTGCAAGTCTCCCCTCTCCATGACACGGATGTTGTCCAAGGGAATGGTATTAGGATCCATACAGCTTGGCACCGGTGTCGTCGCAGAGCAATGTGTGATTAAGTGCCTTGCTCAAGGACACAACACGTTGCCTTGGCTGGGGCTCGTACTTCAGGTCGCCAGTCCAATGCCTTAACCATTTGGCCACGTGATCACGCTAGTTTCGAGAGAACTAGAAAATAAAAACGGATATGTAATGCTGAGCCTTTATAAGGTTTCGGTGGGGCCGCAGTTGGAATATGGTGAACGGTTCGGGTCCTTATCTAAAACGGATGTGCCGGCATTGGACAGAGTCCAGAGGGCGGTCACAAGAATGATGCCCGGAATAAAAGAGTTACGCATGAGGAATATTTTACGACCATGGGCCTTGGTCGCTGGAATTTGGAAGAAGGAGTCGGGGATCTCATTGAAATCTATCGAATATTGACAGGTCGAGTTAAAATGGACCTGGAGAGGATTTTGATGTAGTGCTAGAGTAGAGGGTAAGAGGGCACAACCTCAGATAAGGACGTCACTTTAGAGAAGCAGATTCTGTAGCTTAAGGTTATGGGTTTGTGGAATTTATTGCCATGGGTAGCCATGAATGACAAGTAATTGGGCACACTTAAAGCCGCGGTTGAGGAGGAGGGCAGGTAATAAGGCTGTCAAATTTGACGAGGAGAAGACAAGGGAATGGGGATACGACTGATAATATGTATGACCACAGGGCTATAAGACATAGGAGCAGAATTAGGACATCTGGTCCATCGAGTCTGCTCCGCCATTCAATCATGGCTGATACTTTTTCTTCTCTCCTCATGAACTCCAGTCCCCATCCTTCTCCCCGTATCCTTTGATGCCATGTCCAATCAGAAACCTACCAATCTCTGCCTTAAGTACACCCATCGACCTGGCCTCCACAGTTGGATGTGGCAATATATACCACAAATTCACCACCCTTTGGGTGAAGAAATCTCTATGCATCTCTGTTTTGAAAGGGAGCCCCTCTATCTTGACGCTGTGCACTCTTGTCCTAGATTCTCCCATCATGGGAATCACCCTTTCCACATCTACTCTGTCTAGTCCTTTCAACATTCAAATAGTTTCAATGAGATCCTCCTCTCATCCTTCTGAATTCCAGCGAGTACAAACCCAGAGCCATCAAATGTTTCTCGTATGATAACCCTTCCATTCCTGGAATTATTCTTGTGAACTTCCTCTAGACTCTCTCCAAAGATAGTTTTCTGAGATGGGGGACCCAAAACTGTTGACAATACTCAAGGTAAGTCCTCAGCCGTGATGGAATAGCGGAGAAACACCGATGAGACGAATAGCCTAATTCTGCTCCTACAGTATATCTTGTGGCATTGAGGACAAATTTGGCGATAAACTAATGATGAATGTTGTTTTTCATGACTTATATGACAAACCGTCTGGCGTCCCTGTGACAGAAGTTGGAGCTTGGATGTTTTAAAGTGACAGATTCAACAAAGAGTCTCCCACATAAACATGTCGCGACGAGGATGGGATTCGAACCCAGCCGTGCAGAGCACAATGGATTAGCAGTCCATCGCCTTAACCTCTCGGCCACCTCGTCTGCTCTACTCTCTTGTTTCTAAGTTCTGAATTTCTTCAGAGCACTTACAGACTCTGCTTATCGTCAAAACATTTGTGTTCAGATTCTATGTCAATTAACTTTGCTCGCCGTGCTTACCAGAATTCATGGACGTGGATAAGGACAGTTTAAAGAGATTTGTACGAACCACAGGAAACATGGAAATAACTAATTCAGGCACTTTAAACGCTATGGACGTGCTGCGGCATAAGTATCGATTCCGTGCTCTGTAACTCGGAGAAACTCTGAATGTTTTGAGTTGTAAAATGAGATAAACTAATGTTGTATTAAATAAAATTTCAATAGCTTTGTTATCATGTTGCTTGATTTCAAGTAAACAGATATTATAGGAATTTGCCATCTGGTTCAGAATGACGATTTTTCCTGTTTTGGGCAAATGCAATAACGCGATAACTACCACTTTATGACGCGCTGACGGCACGCCCGGCTGTGCGCAGCCGCAGACCCGAACAT